>NC_047668.1:35224670-35432266 GCF_011762505.2 Arvicanthis niloticus | reverse complement strand
TTAAAGAAAAATGTAAAACAAATGATGAAATTCTAATTCATACAAAAACTCAAGAGACCATTATCATCATAGGAATGCAGATGGAAGGATTAGGCTGGTAATCGGCTCGAATGACAATGACAATTTTTGAAATTGTATAATATCCTGGCAAGATTTGGTTGAATTTTGTCCTCTCTGAAGGCCTTTGAAGGTCTACCTTAAAGTAAATAACTATTAACTGGTAGAAGAAATTCAAACCATCTCATTACTAACATTGTAACACTAATATTGATGGTTACTTTTTATCCAGATTTGTACTGATAATCAGAAGGAACAAGGAACAGAGCAGATCTAGCCTCAGTTTTATAAGAAAAGAAACGTGTTTAGAAGAATTTTGTCTCTAACACCAAAATTAAGTCAAATGTTTTCCATTTATATACTAGGAAAGACATCAAGTGTACCTCAAGAATTAGCAAGACCTCAAACACCAGGGGCTTAAAAAGACAGATTCTAAAGTGTTTAGGAGCCGGGTGGTGGTGGCGCACGCCTTTAATCCCAGCACTTGGGAGGCAGAGGCAGGCAGATTTCTGAGTTCGAGGCCAGCCTGGTCTACAGAGTGAGTTCCAGGACAGCCAGGGCTACACAGAGAAACCCTGTCTCAAAAAACAAAAAACAAAACAAAACAACAACAACAACAACAACAAAAGGTATTTAGGAGACTTTACAGGGTAGAACCTTTTGGTAAGAGAATCAGGATATCCTACATGCCCATAATGTCTGGACAGTTATATCCAAGCAGCAGAAGCTATTGCAACTGTTTTTTCAAGAGAGTCATGTCCAGTTCATTTGGCATCAAACCTTGATGTTATCCCCATGACACCTAATTTGTAGGCATGCAGAATGTAAGAGCCAGGTTCATAGTTCCTGCTGAGATTTTTAAAGAAGCCTGAGATCAGGCAGTGTGTGGTGAGGTAGGACTTCCTCACAGGGTGAATTGTGGATCTGTAGAAATTAAATATAAACTATAAGACAGACCCCGGGACACTAGATGTGCCAAAACAACTACTAAGTAGTGTTGAGCTGAGAGAGGTTCTGTGTAGTGCAGAAAGAACAGCTACATGGGCAGAAACCCACCACTCTTGGGAGCCCACATCTGCTCCAGAGAACATTGGTTAGGGTTCATGGAGTTTGGAGATTTGATATTTGGCTTTCTGGGCTTTGGTCTTGTTTGAGGCTTGTTCCATTCAGTTCCTTATTCCTCCCTTTTGGTGTTGGACGATTACTCTGTGCCTCTTACAAGGTTGTGCATTGGGGGAGGGGTGTGGCTTCTCTAGTCACTGTTTCATAAGCAATTAGCTGAGTTCGTCTTGAATCTTGGAGGAGAATTAGAAATTTTACTTTTGAATGAGGCTACAGTTGTTGAGGTGTCAGGGACTGAGTAGGGTTTGCATTTGTGAGATGGTTGTGAACTGTTAGAGACCAGGGGAGCACATAATTTGCTATAATTTGGATCCTGAGCATTCCATAAAGGTCATCAGCTGAAGAACGGATGCCTGCTTTGCACTATTGGGAAGTGATGGTTTCTTTGAAAGATGAAGCCGAGTGGGAGGTCTTGGGTCACTGCGTGTATCCTTGAGAGGGACAGTGGGACACCAGCATTTTACTCTCTCTATTCTCTCCCTGAGATGAGCAATTTGCTCCCTTGCATACTCCTTTTATGTGTGCCCACCATGACATGCTCCTTTTCCATCTATCCAAAAGCAATGGCCTGAACCCTAAAGCTTTCTCTTTGTAAGTTGATTACCCCCCCCCCATGATTTGTTTTAGTAACGAAGAGCTGTCTAATAGTGCCCACGAAATATTTGCTTTAGTAATTATTTGTAGCTGTCAGTAAGAATCCATAGCAATAATACGCTTACTCATTTTTTAAATTATATAACTAAACTAAACACCATTGTTATATAATGAATCAAGGACTCTACAATTGAAAGAATAGTAGTTGAATGGAAGACACAGAAAAGCAACTTAGTGGTGCTGGGGTAATGGCTCAGCAGGTAAGAAGGCTACAGAGAGCCTGAATTCTAATGCCTAGAACCTGTACTAAAAAGCAGGGCACAGTCAGACATGCCTATAATTCCAAAATGGTGAGAGGCAAAAGCAGAAACCCACTCAGGCTTGGTAGCTGCTAAACTGACTCTAGAGGTTCCGTGAGAGAGCCTGCTGCAGGGAAATACGTTAGAACGTGATGGAGAGGGCACCTGACCTCTTCTCTAGCCTCCCCACGCACACAGGTATTCACGCTGCACACGCCTGTAATGCATATACCACAAAGAAAAGAAAAGAGAAAGCAATAGACATGCCAGGAAATCCAAACAGTGCAAAGCAAATGAGCCTGTGATAGGAAAACCACAGAGTGCAAGGGAGCCCCCACCTGGCCTGTGGAGGTCAGTGGGAGATCGCGACAAGGTGAGAGGAGGAGACCAGAGGAGACCAGTCAATAAAAGCAAGAAGTGCGAAGAAAGGGAAGTGTGAAAATGCATGGATCTTAAAAATTAAATGACTAGGATTCTGAAATGCACATGGTGTACATACATACATACATACATACATACATACATACATACATACATACAGGCAAAATACTCATGGACATAACTAAATGAATCAATCTTTTAAAATATCTTTTAAAGGGAAAGAAAAGGCACTAGACAGAAGAGCATGAATTTCTGAATTCTCAGATTGACTGGAGCACAGGGTAAAAGCCGATTGTCAGCGTGAAGGGCCTCTTTTCTGTCCTTAGTATGGATCTCCGTCACTTCACCAATGGAAGAAGCAGCCCCTGGAGTCAAACTAAAGCTCACGTTCTCCAACCTGAGCATTGTTAGTAGTTTGTACCCCCCTCTGTTGTCTCCAAAGTGTATTGTTTCTAAATTTGGATAGGGCTTGGTAATGGTTTATTCCTGGGCTGCTTACAATTTCACGGAATGGGGGGCGGGGGGGCTAACAGAAAATTCCTTTTATTTATACTGAATTTAATCCTACCTGTGGTAGAATAGCAACCCAAGATCTATATGCTTAACGACCAGCACAGGCCTGCCTCTCCTAAAATTCTTCTTATCTACTTCACTTCCACTCAGGCCTAAGTCATGGATCCAAAGCAGAAACAGTGTCCCGGAAGAGGAACCTGAATAGCTTATACCAGCTATTCCTCTGAATAAAAGTAGGTGAGAAGCAATAGTGTGTATGAGATTGTTACCATTTATTGATCTGTCAGAAGAGTTAAAGTATGGAAACCCCAAACTTCAGAGTTTGATAGATGAGACTGTTATAGCACTTCTCAGATCTCTACCTGACCCTGCATCATTTTGTGTGTTACTTGTAACCAGGATATTTTACCTTCTGCAAAAAAAATGTATGAAATATAAGTGGTTTCGTGTCACTCCCGAGCACATAAAATGCTATTGGGCTCAGATATTCCTAAAGACTAATTTTGCTATTCAAATATTCTTTTATATCACATATGTTTTTTTTATCTTGAAGATTAATGTATACATACAAATGTTGTCATAGAAAGATGGAAGCTTGAAGTATCCAAAGGGCAAGACACTAAGGTATTTTGAGACTTTCTCCACGGTTTTTTTTTTTTTATATATAATACCAATAAGAAAGCATGCCCTTCCCTCAGGCCTTTCTGACATGAAGCATTCTCCTGACCTTGCTTATGGGAAATACTGAACAAAGGCAAACCAGTCATGGTATCAAATATTTTGGTAGAAAACCTTGGCTCATGGGTCTTCCCATGATACCAAATGAGGCATCAAAGAATGGGAAGATGCAAAGAACTTACGTAGTTTTACACATGAGATAGAAAGACACTTAGAATTCTGTATAGATACCATTCCTGAATTCTTAGAGAGGTATATTGGCCCAGTAATATGAAGTAATAAGGATCTCCTAAAGCATTTATACAGTTTCCAGTACATTCTTAGCATACTACTTTATGCTGACAGTAAAAATCAACAGAATTTCTATATTTTCTTGTAATCCATAAAACTATTGTTTATGAAAGATGACTGTTTATTTTTCTAATAAGATGATTGTTAAGTAGCTAATATACTGGTAAACAACTATGATTATTCACTTTAGACATTCTGTTTATACTTAACTGTATTGTATGCCATGCCATGAAGAAGAGGGGAAGAGAGAAAAAGAGAAAGAGAGGGAGGGAGGGAGAGAGAGAGAGAGAGAGAGAGAGAGAGAGAGAGAAAGTTTAAAGTAGCAATTCTTGACTTTTCTAATGCTATAACCCCTTAACCCAGCATGTTGTGGTGAGCCCCTAATCATAAAATAATTTTTGTTGATACTTTATAACTATAAATTTGCTATTGTTATGAATAATAATCTAAATATCTCTGTTCTCTGATGGTCTACATGCTGGTTAAATTTTTTGTCAGCTTAATTCAATCTAGAGTTATCTAGGGAAAAAAAAACCTTGATTAAGAAAAATGCCTCCATCAGATTGCCTGTAGGCAAGTCTGTATAATATTGCCTTGAAGATGGTTAATGTGGGAGAGTCCAGTCCACTTGAGACAGTGCCTCCCGTGAGCAGGTGGTCCTAAGCTTTATAAGAAAGCAGTCTGAGGAGTGAAGCAAGACAGTGAACAGTATTCCTCCATGGCCTCTGCTTCATTTCCTGCCTGCAAGTTCCTGCTCTGAGTTCCTGCCTTGGTTTCCCTCAATTGACTGTGACTAGGATACAGAAGCCAAATAAACCCTTTCCTTCCCAAGTTGCTTTTGGTCATGGTTTTTATCACAGCAATAAAGTAAACCAGGACACGCTAGAATATAGTTTCTCCCTATTTTTCTCTTTTTAGCTCATGAAATACTGGCAGTAGGCCAGTATTTTGGTAAAGAAAGGAATGACATAAACTTAATAACTTTTCTTTCCCCTAAATAGATGTTAAGCTACTAGAAATGACTTCAGGTGAATAACCTTTGGCTTTTTGTAGGAAGTTGTTTGTGATTGATGATAATATCACATAATTATATAGTTTTATATTAGAAACAATGCCCAATCTTATAGGCTGACTTTATGTAAAGAGAATTGGAGTGATCAGATAATATTTCAATCTACATTCAAAGTCTTTATAAACTTGCATGTGCAGTCCTGAAATCAGCCTTTGCTACCCAGGAGCTCAAAAGACCCACCATTCTGGTTAAGTGGAGAACTCCACAGAATTCATCTTGACAATATCATATAAATGCAGAATATACACTAATAGTGAATACATTCTTTCAGAAAGTATCTAAAGTCTGGAAATGTTTATACTATATGACACAGGGAATGCTTGGAGTCATTTTACCATACAACTTTGTGAGATTAAACAGACACATAAATTGTCTGATCTTTGATTGTCAGATTTCATGTCCAAAAACCAACCAAACGCACATTTTCTCTATTATTGATGTGCATAACTATTTCTGTAGTGTGCCGAGTTAAGCACAATACAATTGGGTGATGGAGAGGAGTCCCACGCAGACTCCGTTTGTCTCACTGACAACCAAAAGACCACAGAAGGATCATTTCATCCCTAGCAAGGCTTGTTGGGCTGGTAGAATTTGAAGGGGTGGATTCCATTCCATTGCTGTTATTTTGTTTTATTTAGTCTTTTAAAATTGAAGCTTTTGATTCTGTGAAGCGCTGTTTAAAACAGGTCTAGGTAAATCTAAATGGGATTAGGCAAAATATAATTACAAGAACTTAGAAAATCTTCTAAGTTTCCCTTGCACTGTGATTAGAGGTGCATAGATGTGCTGTATCAGAGTGTGCTGGATGCTGACCTGCTGAAGGGGAAAGCGGTTGGGCAGTTGAACTCCCTATTGCCAGAAGAACTTCATGTCCCTTTATACATGGACAGAGAAAAGGAGGAAAGGAGAAGTACCCCATCTTATCTGCTTAAGATCTGTTTCTCGGGAAATCTTCCTTCATCTTGCATGCATTTCATCAGGATCCTATGCCTTTCAACTATATTGCATGCAACAAACCTAAATAAACTGGAAAAAAACTAAACTAAACTAATAGTAAAAGAACCCCACATTTAAAAATCAAATCACCCAACGGGTCACATTTTAGGGTCTCCCATAGCTATTGGTCCCACTCTGCCAGGCACTTGATCTTCTAGGGAAACGGAACCAGTGAAGAAAGGGAGAAGGTGGTGGAGAGAGGAGATGGAGTTAGAACTCAAGGACTGTGCAGAGCAGGGGCTTGGCACACAGCGATCCCTTGCTCACCCTTGGCCAGTGCAGGTGCACACCTGTAAGGCACTGCATCTTCGAAGCAGCCTGAGCAGCTGCGGGTTAAAGATCAAGGCTTTTAAAATGCTTGCCTTCTCTCCCTTGCTGATGCTGTACTAAGAACACCTTTCCCCGATGTGATCGCTGACTTGGAGGACTTCCAGCTCCTGCCCAGAAAGCACCAATGAAATGGGAAACTGTGCAGTTGGTAATACTTATCACAAGAAAAAAAAATCAAGCAAGTAAATTGCTGAGCCCTTGCCAATGTGCCTGGCTAGTTCCAAAAGATCAAACTTTCTTAAAGATGCAGCTTTGAGTGGCAAGAGCTCTGGAGCCAACCAGGCCCAGCGTCCAGCGTGGTACAGCAGTGTCGCTACTCTAAGAACCTTCGCAGGCTGCTTGGGTCCCTCCAAGTGTGGGGCTTTCTACAAGGCGCTCCTGTTCCCAGCGTGTTCTTCAGAACCAGAAACCTGCCTGCGTTCAGCAGATCCCTCTTCAGATATGTCCGGACTCTAGATGACACTCAATGTTGAGGCAATCAAGCAGCTCCTTTTAAATAGCCCAAGATCTACATTTAGACAAAAACAGATCCCAGTTCCCGGTAAAGGCGTTTCTGCTCATCCTGTCACTTGTGACAGGAACGGAGGGAAACAGACTGCGGGAGAGGGAGACAGGAGAGGCAGAGGAAGGACAAGAGAGGGGGAGACCAGACGCGGGTGGAGACGTGAGGGAGGGGCGGAGACTGAAGACTGGGCCAGGAGGGGACAGGGGAGGGGATGAGAGAGGGAGAGGCGGAGGGGCCTGACGAATATCCGAGCCCCAGAGCGGCGCTCGGTGGTTCTAATTAAAGCGGCGCTCAGAACCCGGGGGACCCGCCTGACGTCGGCGGCCGCGGGGATAAGAAGCGCCCGAGGACAGCAGGACTCGGAGCAGCAGGGTGAGCGCTGTCCCCGTAGGAGCTGCGCGTCCTGTGTCCCTGCGCTGGACAAGTGGGGCTGGAGCTCGTGAAGTAGTGTCGGGACTGGGGGACCGAGGAGCGCGGCAGACGCTGGACCTTGGGCGTGAGCTCAGGTGCCCGAGGGCGACGCGGGATCCACGGCGTGGGCGCAGGTGCCCGAGGGCAGTGCGGGACCCACCGCTGGCAGGTGCCCGGACCTCTCAAGTCCAGGGGCGCCCATCTTTTCCGCAGCCCCGGACCTCGGCAGCCCCCGGGGGATCACCTGTGGCCTCGCATCTCAAAGAGGTGTCCAAAGACCCCGGCGGGCCGTCCCCGTGGTGAAAGAAAGTTGTGTGGCGGGCGCAGACTGCGCCTGGACTCCGCGTGCGGGAAACTTGGGCGCCGGCTGCTGGGGCTGCGGGTCCCAAGACCCGCGACACAGGCCACCAGGGCCATGCGCGTGTCCGGGCGCCCGATGCTCCTTGCGCTGCTGCTACTGCTGAGCACGGTGGGGGACCGGGGACGCGCACAGCCAAGGGGCCCTGCAGACCGGCAAACGCTGCTCAGGTTGCTAGTAGAGCTGGTCCAGGAGCTGAAGAAATTTCACATAGGAGACTCCAAGAGGCTGCATCTCCTTGGCGAGTCCGATTTTGCCCTGGGCCGCAGAGAGGCCACGGATTATGGGGCAGACCAAGAGGAGCAGAGAGTGGGTGAGTGTCCCTCGGTGTAGACCTGGTAGAGGGCTTAGAGTGGGTGAGAATCCAGCAGTGTAGACCATAATATGAAACAAAGTAAGGGAGGGTTCTGGCAGCGTAAATTTTGAAAGGCAGAAAGTAAGAGGTGAGTAACTGGCAGTGAGTGACCTGTGGGGTCAGAGTGTGGAAGAGGGAGCCTTAGTCCTGTGCATCTGAGGAACAGAGTGGGGGAGTGTCCCGCAGCAGTGGTACAGAAAGTTAGTAAGATAGAGCTGTGGCAAGTATGGACCGGTGAGGTGGAGACTGGATGAGGATCTGGACAGTGTAGACTATGAGGGACAGAAAGTGAGTAATTGCTCAGTGGTATAGACCTGAGGGGTAGAGAGTCGGTAATTGGTGGGTGTCTGACAGTGCCAACCTACAAGGTAGAGAGTGAATGAGGGCCAAGGATTTGGACCACGAGGACCGGAGTGGGTGAGGTCCTGGCAATGTAGACCTGATAGACAGAATTGGTGAGAATATGGACCTGAGAGACCAAGGATGTATGACTGTCCGGCAATCTAACCTGAAGAGTGAGTGGGATCCTGCCACTTTGGGCCCCGGAAGCGTTCTAGCCACAGTGTGCACTGAGGAGCAAAAGTGGGTCTTGACCGTATAGATGGAAGGGCTAACTTCTGTGTCTGAAAGACACATTATATTAATACTTTTTAAGAACTGTTTTTCAGAAACAGAGGTTTAAAGATAAATCAACTTTAAAATTTAACCAAGGTGTGTGTGTGTGTGTGTGTGTGTGTGTGTGTGTGTGTGTGTGTGTGTGTGTGTGTGTTTTGTTTTTGCTTGTTTCTCAAGAAAAAGAAAACTGGCAGAAACAAGAGACTGTGTGTGAGCTTCTAAGATAGCAATCCTAATCCACTTCCAAGATGTACTGGTGCCCAGTTCAGGACGCTCTGCTCTTTACAGGGGAAGGCTCCCAGTCCACCATTTCCAGCAGAGGCAGAAATGGCCAGAGCTTCCCTGATGGAGCCCTTCCCAGAGTGACCCGTGGGAATTTCTCAGGGAAGCATACAAGCTTTTAATGCTTTCATGACACAATTAGGTCAAATATGATAGGGTCACTTTTGTGTAAACTGACTCAAATAAGGAGTGCACGAAGAAAGGCCTTGGGGAGTTGTCTCCATGTCCCTCGTGGAAGACTGGATGCCAGTGTCTCTCTTCAGCTATTGGGAAAGTGGAGAACAATATTTCTGGTAAAAAATAAAATGTGACATTACACAATCACAGAGAAACTACTTGCCTCATGTGGGTCAGAGACATAGAAAATGATTGACGAGGCTGAGAAATGAAGCAAAAACAATATCCAAACTCAGGGAAAAAAAATCAGGGAACCATTGCTGGAGAGCAGGTGCCACTAAAAGCATGATTGTGAAGTGGTGTGTGAGAACCTTTCTTTAGGTCCCTCCTTTGCCTTATAAACCTAGGTGATGTATATTCCCCTCCGTTGCCACCAGACTATCAGGAAACCGGAAAGAAATTTGATCCTTAAAAAATTACCTACAATGTATATTGTTCAGTGACACAGTTTGGGAGTTGAAGGTTCATATTTACTTCTTGAACTTTTAAATGCTGTGGGATTTGACTTCAAAGTTCTTCCAATTAAAGTATTTACAAGTGATTCATCCATTGGAACATATCCCAAAGAATTGTTTTTGTCATCCTGTAACTTTATGGCCTCCGACTTACTATAACCAGAGAGAATAGACTGGTAATGTTTGGAGCTTTAAGAGTTATTAATGCTGCTTGAAAAAAAAAATCATGTCCCGACCCAAGTGTCCACATTGTATTTTGTGCAACTACCAAGTGTTCTCCTGTTTTATCCAGTGCATGTAGTATGGATAATGCAATTCTCAAAATTTCCTCCACATTCACCTAACGACCACACTTCATAGGTGCTCTGTTCAAGTAATACGATTTCTCACCCCTCGTAGAGATTGTTCCTCGAGATCTAAGGATGAAGGACAAGTTTCTGAAACATCTCACAGGTGTGTGTCCCCTTCAGTCCTCTGCCCTCCCTGCTCCTTTGTGCCCTGAGTCTTTGTGACTTTCTTCCTCTGTGTTCCAGGTCCTCTTTATTTCAGTCCGAAGTGCAGCAAGCACTTTCACAGACTTTACCACAACACGAGAGACTGCACCATCCCTGCATGTAAGTGAGCACCCAGTAAACAAAACTCCGCTCTTCCTTCAGTGCAGCAGGTCTGCTCTGTGACAGGTGTGGGGGCCTCAATGTCCCCACCTGACTGGATTGGGGCAAGATACCCAGACATTGGAGCAGATGGCTTAAACTCTGCAGTAACCAGTGGCACTCATGATAACCCATTGAACTTAATCAGCTCTTGCAATGGGCTAACCCCTTCCATGCACATCCTCATTTGTTTATGAACTCTGGCACAAAGTCTATATTCTATTCAGCTGAACATCACACAGGTCAGGCGCAAGTTGCTCAGGTGTCTGCTGGTGGTCACAGTGTTGGGGTATAACCTACCAGGTTGGCCTGAGGTTCTTTTTTGGTCAAACATTTTTGATCATCTTCGTGGCTCTAACTAGTGTGTTTTTCATCTCATCAATAATGAAACCCTCAGCACCCAAGAATTACATTTGCTGTTCCAAATGCTGTTCTTCTGACTGTTCTTCTTCAGCTCAGTGACAGGAGGCTCATACATTGGCCCTGTTTCTCGTGTCTTTCTTTTAAATTTCTTTTCATTTTCAACAAGCTTCATGTATTTATCTACTTTAGTATATTTCATTTCCCCAAAATGATTCCTTACACTCTTCATGACATGACACCATTTTTTAAATGGGATGATGACCTTCACTTGATTTAAAACTCAAAGGAGAAAAGCCTTACAGGCACACCAGAATCTTGCTGCCAGAGATAATAGAGGGCAGAAGCCCATTCAGCAGACTGAAGTGGCCTTTATGCTTGCCACAAACATACCAGTTACATGAAGTAGTAATTTTTTTTTTCTGTTTAGGCAGCAGAGCTTTTCTGAATTTACAGACTGCTTCTGGGTGACAGACACTGCTAGGTAGGCTCATGCCCTCACATGTAAGGCTGCCTCAGTAGTGCTTATCAGACAGAGTCAGGCCTGAAGCCCTTGGTGAGCAGACACGCTCCCTGTAGAATTTGATTTTCCATTTAAATTTGTCATAAGTTCCCCTTCTGTCATTAGCTCCTCTGCTCTCTTGTGCACTGAAACCATCTTGTGTTTGAAAATTACTAACTTGTTTTGGGGGGCCATAGAACATTTTTTATTGTTTAAGTGTGTATCTATTTTACAATATTCTTATCCAACAATATGATTGTAGATTTCAAATTTGAACATGACCTTCTAGCATTAAAACTTATCCACTTAGAGATTTAGAAGACAGGATTTAAATGGCTTGTCACAGAGGCATCAACAAGTCCAGGCTCAAGACTCACGCCCCACACTAAAGTCTCTTCAAGCTTCTCCCAGAGAGTTGTACTATGCTCCACACTGTTGTATTCTTTTGTAACAATATACAGACTTCTGGTCACATCTCAAGCTGAGTCCCCAGAGGTAGAAGGTTGACACATACGTGCATTGAGATTAGCCCCGTCCACTTCTTCTTCCACAAAGAACGGAGCAGTCGGTAGCTCTTCCAGGATGCTTTAAGATGTTCAGAAATTCACTGAAATCCTGGGGCATTAGAATCAATATGGACCATACAGTCCAGCCTTCTTAGGTAGCCATAGGAGCTTGGCAGAATGAAAACCAAGTCTCTCTTCCTCTGGATAAACAGAATATGTTCTACATGCATGCACATCAGTGGTTGTGGGGCATTGTTTGAGACTTGGACTGAGTTGGGAACAGCTAAGATCTCCGCAGGTTACAAATACAAGTATTATACAGTTTGTTAATTAAGTCACTCCTGGACTCATAATCTACTCCATCTTGTTATAGACCCTACTTAGGAAAACTGCATTCCAGTGAGGAAGAAAAGCATAAAGTAAAAATCTAGGAGATCAACTCCAAGCTCTCTTACCTCTTTGAACCAAAAGTATATATGCCATAAAATTTTCAAAGGTAATTTTTTGGGAGTGTATAACCATTGTCATTGTCACTCATTCAGATTTTCCTCTGAGGGTGAATACTTCTTAAGCAATAAACTGTAGTAAATCATAAATTAAAGAAGCATTTCACATAACTTTGTTCTGGGGAACTTCTCTTATAGCTGCAGTAACCGAGTCTTCCTACATATGTTTTGATGGAGCAGAACAATGAAGTGTGGAATCATGAGATGCCCCAATGAATATCAGGCTGCACTAAAACATATACTACCTTTTTCTTTTACAGTTACACTTCTTATTACACTTGAAATTTTGTTTTTTAATTTCCCCCCTTTACTGTTGACAATTGGTTCAAGGGCCTCCTACAAGCACTTTATCACTGAGCTACACCTACCCCCATTTCTCTTTTTTACTTTTTGGAACATATTAAGTTGCTCAGGGTGGCCTCAAATTCATTCAGTAGCCCAGGCTAGCACTGAACTTATCCTCCTGCCTCTGCTTCTTGCATAGCCTCCCACACAGCCCCCCTTTGAGCCACTTTCTTTCAAACATCATTGTAAGTCTGTATAAGGCTTATCTCAGGTGGGGACTTGGTCTGCATAGAATCTAAAAGAGCATTCAGGGTCATGTAAAAAGCCTATCTCACAAGAGGCAACACTCATGGCATTTTTGTGAACCTGGTAGCCATAGTTCAGAGGACACTGTCTGTTCCCTCTGTAGCTCTCTTCTGATTTCTGCTTTTAATGCCAAGAAAGTAAGCAACTTAGAACTCATGATTGTAGAGAAGACTCTATTGCTTCTAGGAACTTCAGAATAGTTTTTAAAAAGTTATGGTGCTTCGTATACTTGCAAAACAAATGGAACAAGAACAGCAACAAAGTAAACAGTCTATGTTTAATTTTAGTGTTGTGCAGACAACTGACAAGGGTCCATGGTTTGTTTTCACTGCAGACTATAAAAGATGTGCCAGGTTACTTACTCGGCTGGCTGTCAGTCCCATGTGCATGGAGAGATAAGGTAAGCCCCCAAACAGTCCCGGTGGCCACACATCAGGTGTCAGGACCCCATTTGGGTCATAAAACACACATGGAATTTAGTCATGCATTCTTTCTCCACAGTAGCCATAGTCTGAGCAAAAGACAGCCAACTTACCTCAAAACAGTGGCCATGAGCAGAAGGCTCCCCCTGCTGGATCTCTGTAGTGGACATTGTTACTGGAAGCTCATACAGCACTTAGCTGATTTCAGCACAGACAGTTTTACATCAGGATACCAGGATACGTGTTTCAACCTATTGCTGTTACTTCCAGGTTCAACTATTACTGACATTTATGGATGAACACACATGCCCTTTAAATTTTATTTAATAAACAACATAGAGGACGTGGTAGGCTAGGAACTGTGGCTCCCTGCTAGCCGACAATGCACTGCATATCAGCCCATAAAACCAAATTCAAAAATTGAAGCATGGGGGTGGGGAGGCAGATATAGTTCAAAGGGTAAAGGTACTTGCTAAGCAAGCACAAGGCTCAGAGTTTAAATCCCTATTGGTCATGTAAAATGCCAGACACGGCTACAGATACATGTAACCCCAGAGCGGCAGTGGCTACACAGAAGGATCACCTTAACACCAGTTTCGGTGAGAGACCTTGTCTTGAAGATTTTAGGTGGAGTTATATACCAGAACACTCAACTCTAGCTTCTGTATGCATACACGGGCATACACGTGTACCTACCACATGCACACACAAAACCCTGAAACACACTTGTCAAATGTAGATTCCTTTCGCACCTTAGTAAAACAAAACATTTTTTCACGATTATACATGTCCCACTGAATCAAGCATCTTCTGCTTGATTTGGTTTTGTTTCGTTTAAGTTAGATTACACTATTTGTTACTAACCACAGCCACACAACTTTACACACAACACACACACTTTACAGTCTGTAAAGGTTTAAAATCTTACCATTATAACAAAACCGTATCACAGATAACATTGATGCTTCTGAGTGTTAATGCTAATATCCAGTGGCAGAAATGTCAATGTACTCTCAGGTTGTAACTGTACACTGGACTCCTGAGGCTCTCAGCTCAATGTGTTGGGGAAAAACAGCATTACTTCCCAACACAAATTCCACAGTACAGATTGACAGGACTTTAATTTAATCAGTTCTGTACTTTTAACGTCCTAAGTGTGCCAGACATTATTAGGTGGGAATTCATACCACAAATAAGATCTACTTCTGAATGCAAATGGCTGTTCCCGGAAAACATGCCTGCTGTCCAGAAAATACAAACACAAAAGGTGAATGTTACATTTTTTTAGTAGTTGCTTGTCTCCTAAGATATGGATGACAGCAGCAGTCTTTCTTATACAGGCATGCTCGGAACAAAGGCAGCACTATGCACAGAGGCGACCCTTGGACCTGGCTGGGTCAGCAGGGCCAGTACACAGCAGCTTCACAGTGCTGGCCACCACGTCCTCACAATCTGGATTGATTTTTTTTTTTTTTTAATCACAAGCAAGAACCACTAAAAGTAAGAGGCTCTCTACTAGGGATGCAGTGGAATACAGCAAGGACTGCACACACACCCTGTTCTCTCTGGAGGAAGTGGGGGTTCTTATGACAAAGCCGAGAAGTGCATGTCCTCATTTCCCTTCTTTCTAACATTTTTCATTTTCTCAACCGCTACATTTATAGCACACAGAAGTGTCTTCTCTTACACACACATACACACACACACACACACACACACACACTGAGGGATTAAAAACCTCACTTTGTGAGGTATCACCACCTTACTAGGAAGGCATTTGGGAAGTATCCCCGTTTACTTGCAAATTCAGGAAAGAATGTCCAGCTTTCATGCCTTTGGTACCGCCTCGCCTCCTGAGGGCTGGGTGCTCCTGCACAGGATTCCGTTTTCCATAGACAAATTGCCACCAGTACTCATGTGCCTGCTCTAATTGGTCAATGTGTGCCAGGCCTCAGCAGCACATCCATGCTTACCCAGTAGATTACAGAAGAACATGAAGGAAAATGTTGACTAGATACGGCATAGAGCAACCACAGTAAGTCTCACACGGGCCTCCGCTAAACCCCCTGCATTATCCAGTGTGGATATGACAGGATATGGCAACAGTTACAGGGTAGATGATCTGTATTCAAAAACTTCTGTACCAAAGGCCACCTGCCTCAGTCATGCGTCCAAAATGAAATAGGTTCAGTTTGGCCAAAATATGTGTGTGTATGTCAGTTCAAAACACTAGTATCTATGTTGACTATGAGTTTAAAGCTTTTATTATTTATTTTTTAAAAGACTTACATAGGCATCCCTGTACTTTGTAGATTGGTTCAGGGCACTAGTCAGACCCTCAGGGCCAGAATAAGCAGCATGTGTCACTAGTGGGGAAAACCCTGAACACACATTCTGCTGGTTCACAGTGGCCACACCAGTTTTCTGCTGTATCTACTCCTCATTTTCTATTTTCAAGACCACTGGACTAGATTCCTGTCCCAGCTCTAGACCAGAGGCGAGAGGCAGGTTTTACAAGTCCTATAAGAAAAATGAACAAATTCATCAGGTTTCCTTGGGGAAACTCAGTAACCGTCCTCTTACCAGAGAAAGCATTTTCTGAGTTGCGCATCCACCTCTTTACTGAACCTACAGGTCAGCTAAGTGAAAAGCTTGCGCCCTGGGCTATTGTTTAAAGAATACGCATGAGTAGTAAATATACAAACACATGATTTAACCTGAATAGTATTTTAACAAGGAGTACTAAAAGGGTTTTTGACCAAATAGTGGCTTTGTGAACACAGCAGTGAGGCAAACAAACTCTCCCAGAGGTGACACAAGCCGCAAACCTGTTGACAGAATACCCAAGAGCCCCATCACACATGTAAGACTAAGCACTAACTTGAGCAAGAATGTATTCACAGGTGAGCATGGTGGGGGCCGTCCTTATGCACACTGAGCACTACAGAACTGGGTTGTTTTCCAGGTTGGGAGTTGGGAAGGACCTAGACTTTGAAAATAAGAGAAATACGGGCTCCTTGTTTATAAATGTTATTATATGGCTAAACTTGCACCATGTCCTCTAGAATTGGTAATAAGAAGTGGGTAGCTATATAAAATCAAATGTAATTGTTTTCAGCTGCAAAGGAGCGACACACCAGGAACCTTGAAAAGTGCCTTGGAAACCAACAGAACAGAACCATCTTCATGCCCACTTCCTGTGGACAGAGATTTATTTTTGCACTCTTCCATAATTCCTTTGCATTTTCTATGTTGCTGACAGTTTACAAATATACATTCAGCAAATCAGTGTATCTGTCAGTGAGATTTGCCACTCTTAGATTATAAGAACAGACAACACTCCACATTTGATGTATTGTTGTGTAAAATGAGGTATTTCCCTTTTAAGATTAGGTGGAACCACAAGGAATATTTCTTTAGAAACATAGGCAGAACATTAAACTGTATTTTCATAGAGTATATAATATGATTTGACATTTTGTATTCTACAATTAAAATCCCAAAGTATAGTTTGGAACTGCATGAAAAATTTTAATGAGAACCAAAAAACCTCAGTTGTGTTGAAGACAGTGGCATATGTATCTGTGGATATGCCCAGGCCAGTCCCATTTGTCCTCTGTAAATGTAAAAGTACATTCCATGTATTGTACAATATGTAAATACTGTGAATAAATACAAGGAAATAAATGAAGTGTTTGGAATAATGAATAGTTTTCAGAATGACTCTTCTATAACAATGTTATGGCTCAGAATATATATATATATATTCTGATATATATCTAGATAGATAGATAGATAGATAGATAGATAGATATAGATATATCTGTGCGTGTGTGTATATATAAAAATATATATATTTATACATACACACACATTGTTCACTCTCTATATATACATATACATGTGTGTGTGTAGAGGTGACTAAGCACTGAATGACATAAATTCCTGATCACTCTGTCTCATACTCCAAACCCTCCACAGCTACCATTTCTAGCTGATTGTAAGAGAATGTTAAACCATGAAGCACCCTGAGAACAGTTTTAAAATTTAATACCTATAATTTAAACAAATGGAATTTGATTGAATGTAAAAAGCTAAGTTTCTCTGTTCATGAGCCCTTATAAGCACACTGTGCTGTTTGGGACAGCCATAGAACAATCAGCCACCAGAACCCCAAATTCAAGGATCTGCATGTAAGACATACATGTAAAATTTCAACAGTTAGGATCTTATGACATGAAAGAGAACTCTGAGATGCTGAAGCACTACTGAAGTAGGATGAAGTAGAATCTATTTCCTCCTGTGGCTGACTACTTGCCCTCTCTCTTCTAGTTTTTAACTTTGTGAAAACTCTGACCAAAACCCCACCAGAGCCGGAAACAGGCAATTGAGTGTCTGCCTTTGCTGGGACATCACAGCCTTTCTGTAAGAAGGTATCGGGATAGCTGCTTTCTTCTGGAGAGTCAGGTGTAAGCTCTCCTCCTTTGAGAGCGTGGCCCTGGCCAAGCAGATACCTGCATATTCCCAGGTCTCTGCTTTCTCTCGGCCATCGGGACACCCCTTCTAACTAGAAGTTCTGCATGAAGAGAGCTCACCATTGTGATCAGAGAGCTACGACAGGCTAAGACAGACAGATCACCGTTTCAGCTAGGAAGCGGGTAGGGAGCATCAGCTACATGAAGAAGGCCCAAGGGTAAGGACAGCTCCTGGAGTCTCTCAATTAGACACCTATCACCATCCATCACAGCAATGTGCTTACTTTTCCCATCACTTTACTTTCTAAAGGAGAGAGAGGCTGAGAACCCAAACCTCACAGTCGAGCAAAAACAAAAACAAAACAAAATAAAACAGGGAGGCAACCCTTTGGTATCTTGTTCATTTGTCAGTAAGAAGCAGGCAGACAACAGATTTGCATTTCAGTTGTATTTGGTAACTTCCCAGTTGAATTCACATCCCTTTCTGACATACATCTATATAAATTTGAGGTCTCTTTTCTGAAAATACACTAAAATTACTCACACTTGCCTGTAACTGTAAACTGTTGATGAAAGAACACTTACAAACACATACCACTATTTAAGCACACTTACTTTTTTTTTTTAAGGAAGCAAAGTGGCTCAAATAGGAACAAAGCTCAAGAAACTAGACAAAAACCAAGCAAGACTAAAGCTGTTAACATCACCAATCTGTTGCTCCCATCTGTTACTATTTTTGTTTTAGACAGGGTGTCACTGTACAGCACAGGACAGCCTGCTGGAGTTCCTGGCCTGTCATCACATCCAGCTTCCCTTCTCTCAAACACCTGAATACCCTCAGTGTGTCTGGGTTCAAACTCTTCCAGTGTTAAATGGAAGGCTGCCATGGATGGAGATACTGTCACAGTAAGAGTCTAGAATAGACTCTTAATAAGGCAGGCAAACAGCACACCAGGTGCTGGCCATGCACACACTCCAGACAGACCAGACTACCCTGGCTTGCTGGGCTCAGAGGTTGACCTGGACCTTGTAGGTTATTCTTACTTTATTGGGTTTTCTTTTGTTCCATATTTGCTTGTTCCAGTATTTGTTTGTTCCATTATTTTGTATTTACGGCAAGGTCAGAGGTTTAGTTAGTCTAATGCTTAGCTATACCTCAAACTGTCTCACTCAAATGTTTTTATCCTTCTGAACATATGCCTAATTTCCACCTACAATTATCTTAAAATATACAGTAAGTCAGCTGAAGAGAGGTGGGACATGAGGCTAAGGACTGCCACCACCCTTGGGCATAGCACTGAGGAGTCAATGGCTCGCTCAATGGTGGTGGTCGGGACCAGCTAGTAAGTCTTCTCCAGGAAGGCCTTGCAGCACCTAAGGCATTGCTGGTACACCAACTCGAAGTCAGAGTCATTGCCCTGCAAGAACATAAAAAGAAAAACCAGCAATGGTTTATGATGACAGTGTCCTCAGAAGACCCAAACCTGTCATTTCATACCACAGAATACATCCTGCCCATCTTAACAGAGGCTCCAAACCTGAGATGTACTTACATAATAGGGATCTTCAATAATGAGTTGTTTCTGTGGATCATAGCTTCCAAGTAGCTCAATTTTAGCTTTGCAGTTTTTAACTTGATTACTTTTTCTATTCAAATCTCTGTAAAATCGAAACATGAACTTAGATTTCTGATCTATGGTTTTAAGTTAAACAGAAACATCTGCTCAGGGTTTATGAAATATCCTATCAAAATACAACAGTGCAACCTGATTTGAAATAAAACAGAACGCTCTGTAGACCTATGGGACTCCTGCAGCTGTATGCCACAGTGCATTGATTCTGATACCCAAAATGTGTATCTTTAACTCACATAATAATTAAGTTTTCCTCTGTGAAATATATTGTGATACAATAAAAATGATAACATTTCAGATACATAAAATGCCAGAAAAGAACTCAAAAGACCATATGTACCACATCCCTGGACAATGTTCAGGGCAAGTCAAGACAGGAAGAAGATGGATTCAGTACAGGATGGTTGAGTAAGGCCAGAACCAAGTGTGGTTGGACAATTAAATTTAGTGGAGAGCACGCAGACCACAGTGGCAGCAGCTATGGTTTTAGGCCCTTCTATGCCCCACCCATCTGTCCTGTGAATCTAGGGAAGTAATTTAAGTCCATGGTTCCTCAATTTCTTCTTTGGTAATAAATTTATTGATGAGAGGTGTGGACCTACAGACCACATCAGTTTTACAGACTCAATCATCACTACTTAACGCCTAGCCCATCAGTGTTGGTTAGCAAAAAAACATAAACCCAGTCTGTCTTGTCAGACTTACTCTAAAGTGCAATAATTATACAGAAATGGGATACAAGAGACTTTTCATTTGTTACAGCAGTAAAAGAATCAGTGACCAATGCATTACCTTCACACCTAGAGTCCCAAACCAGCTGGTCTCCATGTCCATTCACAAACTAGCTGGACTGTCTCTTTCAGAAGACACACTTCTGTAAACAGATCTCTGAGATCATACCTTGATTTTCCTGCCCTCCTGAATAACGCTGTAGATTGTAATCAACCTTGTACATAAAAACTATTAAGACAACACAAAGTCATTCTGGAAAGCTTGTTGGGCCTACAACACAATTGAGAGGAGGAAAGAAATACTGTGTAAACTATGATTACTGCATAAACTGGACATGTAGTGTTCACCTTGAATCCTAGCACTCAGGAGACAGAGACAGGTATACCCAAGTTCCAGGCCAGGTGGACAGAGTGAGTTACAGAGCAGACAGGGCTACACGGAGAAACCCTTTATCAAAAAAAAAAAAAAAAAAAATATATATATATATATATATATATATATATATATATATGATTACCTCAGATTGCTTTCATCCATACATAGTATATAATCGAATGTTGCAAAGTCTTCTTTTGTAATCTACAATTAAGAAGTCAAAAAACAGTGATTATATCCATACAAAATTGTAGTTGAAGGAAAAAAACCTTGTAATTACATGTTAACTCATAAACTAAATTCTATGTTCACTTATCAACTAAAATTTTAACAGAATACGCAATTTAGGGTATAGTTTAAGTTAAATACAATCATTATATTTCTAAAATTTTATTACAAAATTATTTTGTAAAAGGTTCTTTGAAATAATCAGAAATATAAAATATGGACATAAAGTTTGTTGTTAGTGTTGGTCCCTCAGTAAGATATAATCTGAAATGACTTCATCCAGTCACCTCTACTCTATCCGTCATTCCATGACTGCCTTAGGCCTTGGGAACACACTCCAGATTAAGGAACAGATCTTTGTTCTTGTGAGGCTATCCCTATGAAGGAGAATAGATACTCTCAAGGAAAGCAAGGCAGAGAGGAGACACAGGGCCTCAGAAAGGGAGATTAACTTATTCTCAAAGGGTAGAAGGCCCACCAGGGACAAGGATCCACAAATGCTTGTCCGTCTTAAGCTAACATGGAAGATCCTATGGGTCTTCATCAGATGTACTTTTTTCTGGCACCACACAGTTTAAGACATGTAAGCTCCCTTAAATGTAATTAAAGAAATTTACCTTCTAGATTTTAACTACCCAGGAAATACCTGGGTTAAAAGAACAATGACTATAACCAAACGGTAATAAAAATGGTCACTTGCTTGTTACTCTACTAAAAATGAGAAATTTTAGCTTTTAGTATGTACTTCCATATACTATTAGCATAGCATTTAAATAATCACAAAGGACTGGACTGTTTTAATATGCTCAAGACCCAAGACTCATAACTTATTTCAAAGACATTAAACAAATACTATCATATAAAATGTGTTATTTTTTCAAGTTATGAAAAATATCTTAGCATTAATTTTGAACTTATTATAATTAATTTGTCCTAAAAAAATGTCCTGCTTAATGACTTACAGAGTCAAACCACACAGATCTTGGATTTTAAAATAACTGAGAAAGAATAGCAGCTAGAACTTTATGTCATGAAAAATGCAGAGTGAAGCACAGGGCAAGCTAGTCCATCCCATTATTAGAAAACCTACACAGAAACCAAGATTGTCCTCCAAGATTATGAGCAGGCTCCTAAGAACGCCTGGCTCACGACAGCAGCGTGACAGGAATACAGCCACAGAAAGCAGATCACCTCCAGTTGCGTTCCTATGCGTGGACCTTATCTGCTGCTCCCAGTGAGCACTGCCTAGACCTCCCAGAGTTCTGTCTCAAGTCATTATAGCCAAGAGCTCTTTAACCCCGAGGCTTTCAGGTCCATTTCCAAACAGCCCATTTAGGAGGTTCTATTATTGCTAAAACAAAATCAGTTTTTTCTTAATTTAAAAAAATACAAATCCAAGACTAGAAAAATGGCTCAGTGGCTAAAGGTATGTGTTGCTATTGCACAGGATCCAGGTTCAGTTCCCAGCACCCACGTGATGTCTCACAACTGTCTGTAATTACTGTTTCAGGGACTGTGATACCCTCTTTAGCCTCTGCTAGCACTGAACAAATGCATACTTTCAGGTAAACTACTCATACACACAAAATAAAAATAAATGAATATTTTTTAAAGAATTAAAAATCCATTATAGCTATGGCCTTTTTTGTTAAGATGTTTCTCAATCTCTCTCTCTCTCTCTCTCTCTCTCTCTCTCTCTCTCTCTCTCTCTCTCTCTCTGTGTGTGTGTGTGTGTGTGTGTGTGTGTGTGTGTGTGTGTAAACTTTGGTCCTATGGAAGAGGAGGACATACTCTTAGCCACTGAGACATCGCTCTAGCCCACAGGTGGTTTTAATTTTCAGTTCAGCAAATGGCATTGTCAGACTGACCTGCTTACTTACTTGCCTCTGCACTGGGTTATATTATGATATACCAGATAAGGTGAAATTATGTGCAATTTAGGAATGCTTCCAAAGGACCTGTGCATCACTCTGGAGTACTAGTGCTTGATACTAAACCATAACCGAGAAGGCAATGGTTACTGGTTAGTTGTAACGCACACTGAGTCCTATACAAAGAGTCACCAGGGCAGAGATGCCAATCGTCTCCAGGGCCTAGAAGCCTCCTCAAGAGCAAAGAAAGCTAGGCAAAGGCCATGGTGGAAAAGCAGGGACCTACCTGCCCTGATGCCTGGGACAGTGGAGCCAGGCTGGCAGGACAGTGGACCTTGGAAGTGCACAGGCCCAGAAAATGAGAGTTAGTATAGGCTGTTCCACTTGACCTGACCAAGTCCTCTCCTGCCAGAGCAAAAAGCTCAAGAGAGCAATGAGAAGTTATGTGAACTCAGTAAGGACAAACGAGCATGCTATGCTCTGAGCTGCTCCTGCCCTGCAGCTGAGCAGTCTACACCATCCTCAGACCCAGCAGCAGAAGGGTACTCAGAGGTACTAAGACTGCAATCCTACTGAGACTCTGCATCTGACAACATCTACCAGCATCCTCACAACAACAGTGGTAAAAATGTGATCTTTCAAAGGCACTATGATTATTTACACAGCACCAAAAGGGCACCACACAGCAAAATCAAGAAGAAAGCCAACTTGCTAGGCCTAGTGGTACAGGCCTGTAATTTCAGCTCCTTGTGAAACAGAAGCAGGAAAATCATGTTCATGGCTAGCCCAGGCTACAGAGTGAAACTGTCAAAATAAAAACTAGTGCTGGGGACAAAGCTCAATAGCAGATCACTTGCAAACAAGCATGTACCAGGCTTGACCTAAGGCGTAACTCCCAGTTCTCCAAAAGGGGAAAAAGAGAGCAGGCTCAGAAATGACCCAGAAAGGCATTAGCAGAGCTTATTTAAAATCCTAAGACTATGTTCACTTGTGAATTCACAACAGCTTTTGTTCCCTACAAAACATGGAGCCCATCAATATTCTGGCAAGAATGAGAGAAGGGTACATGAGGTCTTACCCTTAGTTGAGGGGATAATTTTTCTTCACTGGTGTAGCCAACAGTAAGTTACTTACTGTGTAGTAAATAGCCCCACATCATAGACAAGCAAACAATTCTAATTTAACTCAGTGGGATGAATGGACACACACACACAAACACACACACACACACAAGTAGGAGAAAAGTATGTCATGTCAGGAAGAAGGAATCTGGGGGAGGAGGAAGGAGATAAAAGAAAACAGAAGTCAATAGGAACAAATATATTATGCACAAGTATGAAATTGTCAAAGAGTCAATTATAAAATAACAGTTAACAGTATGATGTCCAGAAAACTGTAAGATGCTAACTTTTACCAGAAAACTACAATTACAAAAAGATCAAGTAAAACTTAAAATAGTCTGTCAGTAAGAACTTTAGCAGAACAGAGACCTGGCCAGCAGGAAACCTCACAATAAGAACAGCATAACAGGATGCAAACAGGAGAAAAGAACATAGAGATGTTATGTCCAATACACATAAAAGCTGCCTCTCAGAAGGAAAGTAAAACCTACGTTCCCAGAAACGGGTTAAAAAAGCATCAAGTCACAGTCCAAACAGCATGCTTTGATCTCCCACAACAAAGCTGCGTAACTGTAGACCAGAAGAAAAACAAGCAGCCAGAAAAAAAGACATATAAAATTTCAAATTAAAAAAAAAAAAAAAAAAAAACTAGCAAAAACAATCAATCAGATCAGTTTTCCAAACAAAGTAGAGATACTATCAATGTTTTACACACACACACACTTAACGACAAGAAGACATGCCCCGTGCATCTGGTGAGATATAGGTATAGACACTGGCTATGAAGCCATTAGATGGCTCCATCTGCAGTGCCACTGCCCAGACTCTCACAACAGACACCGCCCACATGCCCAGCAGAGGTACAACAGGTAGAACGACACAGCAATTAACCCTGACCAGGGCAAACTGCTGTGACACTCAGCAGTGATGTGGAAAAGATGCTACATATGCATGGGCTCCCCTGCTATGCCAGGGACATGGTGCATACCTACAATCCCAGCCCTGGGGAGGCTGAACCACGAGAACTACCACAAGTGTCAGTATGACCCTGACTCAACAACACAAAATGCAAATGATGAAACTACTCATATAATGTTAAAACACACAGTGAAACTTTGCGGGTGAGCTCTGCATGAGAGGGGAGAAGCGGCCAAGCAACCTTGGTGTTGGACTCAGTCCATGGAGAAGCTGATAAAAGGACAGTGAAAACAGGGACCCATGAGCAGCAAGGGCAGTTCTCTAGTCTGCCATGCTAAAAGTTCCTATCCCAAGACACTGCTATGTGAGTTCAAGAGAACTGGCACCCTAACCTATGCCATTTCCTAAACCTAAGTTGATAGATTAGAAAAATAGAATTTTAAGAACTGTACTAAAATAGTTATTTACATAAACTGTGGCACTTAGTAAAAAGAACCTGTAAACATAAGGAAAATGAGATTTTGACATATAAAGTATTCTTTAGGAGTGCATGAACAACCAAAGACAATAAAAAACAATGGTTGCGAACTTTTTCTTAAAAACAGCAACATAAAAGAAACAAAGATTCTATGGAAATCCTACTCCTAAAGCTAATCATTAAAACTGCTCTGGAGGAAGTTTCTGACTTAGCTTTTCAAGGCCAAGGCATTTAAAATGCTATTCCATTTGCTTTTGTTACACACTGAGCAGAGGAAAAAGAACCACGTGTCTTACTGTTGTGGATAACCCCAGCCTTTTGTTTTGATGGTAGTTCCACTCCTGGGAGGGGCTGCAGAGGAGGAGTGAATCTTGTGAGCCTTCTGTCCAATTGAATTTGTAAAATAAAGGCTGGAGCCAGTGATTGGGCAGTAGAAGGGGAGGTGGAGAAAAAAGCTTAGGGGAGGAGTCGGAAGAGGAGGAATCGAAAGAGGAAGTTGGAGGGGAGGGGAGGCGGGGTAGGCAAGGGAGAGAAGCCTTTGGAGCCGTTGGTGGAAGGACAAGGAGGAGAAGAAGAACATGGCTTAGAAAACCGCAGGTTTTAAGGGATCTCATAGCTGGGGAATAGAGTAGTGCAATGGTAAATCTGCCCAATCCAAGGCTTGCAGTTTATAATCATAAATATTGAGTTGTGTTTTCCTTGACAGGACGTGTTTGGGTCAGAGATTTACCACAACATCTTAACAGTTTTGACTGGCCACTCAAGGTGAGTCCACGTTCCCCAGACAGTGGAAGATTGGCCACGTATGCAAAAGCCTGAAATGATCTAAATGAACAAATGATATAAAATCTTTCATCTTCTGCCTAATGAGATCAGCAATAAAAAGGGGTCAATGAACAGCTTAATTTCAATAAGGAACTCAAAGAAATACAACAGCTGCCATCTTCTGATAATATGAACACAACACTATCTTCATCTGTAACTGAAGATTTTGTGTTTAATTCCATAGTCTTCAAGACAGACACGTGTTAACACCACCACCAGAGCTCTTCTCGATGTTTAAGGTATTTCAAAGTACAAAAGACATGTGTATGTACTAACAAACTAGCAGCATAGCAGAAATAAGTCTAACCAAAAAGTCTGCACATGGTGACATAATGAAGACCGAAGCCAGGTCTGGCTCACGGCAAACACTGGCTCACTGTGGTTTATGCCTTCTATCTGTACTGTAACAAGTTACCTAAGGCCATCCAAATCTTCCACAACTACACGGGCAGCAAGTTAGTCGACTCCAACAAATACACTCCGCAACACACAGGGTGGTCAGACTCTCAAGTTATGGAATTTTATGTAGTAGAAGTTAAACAAGATCTTTTCTACCTGTCTTGCCTTATGGGCTGTGCTAATGCCATGATTTCTTAGGCAGCTGACAGCTCTTGGATCTGGGGGCCGGCCCACGTTCCAGTCGGAAACGGCGCTGCTGTCAATGGCCCACTGTAACACAAAACATATGTCAAGCTCTAGTACGGTACCTGCCGTGCAACGTGTTGCATGTGGATGCCATGTTTTCTCATGCAGTTCTGCCCTCGATAGTCAGGGGGGTTCCCCACTTCATAGGTGGATGTGGCCGCACTGTCTATCCTCCACTGCAGGAGAGAAAAGAAGTGTTCTGGCACCTTGCTGCCCAAAGGTATTCAGCCTGGACTCTCCACACTACTGAATGGTACTCACATCATCTGAAACCTTTTCATCAGTTACCAATTTTCTGAACACTGCTTCTGCAATGGGTGACCGGCAAATGTTACCTTGAAAAGAGAGGGAGAAGACATACAGAGGTTGTTAGCCTTGGCCCAAAGACTGAGTGGACCTCTCCCAAAGTGGATGCCCAGTGGCTGAACCTAAGGTTGGCAAGGCAGTACAGAATTCCCTGACAGAACAGTTAATTAAACCAGGTTCATGGTCCTGACACAATGGCTGAGGTAACTAAAGCTTAAGAAAGCAAATAAAACCCAAATCAATTTTCACTAGTAATAAACCAAGACCAAATCTTGAAATCAATGAAGTGAGTTGCAATCATCTTCGTTTAAAATAAAGTGTAACAGGTCAGAAATAGGCATTTTTAAGTATACCATAAATAATAAAGATCAGTAATACATCAAAACAAAACACAAAGCAATTCAACACAAGTCTTACTGAGTAACCATATGTAAAGCCCTGTCCCAGAGACTATGGTCCCCAAGAGTTAACCAGCTAGAGGAGCAGGGAGAGGTTTCTCTTGACTGCCCCACCTGCCCCAGTTTCTGACACCAATAGATAGGTCAGGAGCCCTATACTAGTTGGCTACAAATTTGTCTTCCCTCCCCCTGACTGGCAGGTTTGGTGATTCCTTAGAATGACCGTGGAATTCAGAAAAGTAATATAGTTGTAACTCATAAAAAGATACAGATTGGAGAGAGATGGAAGAAGGGAAAATTTATTCTGGGGGAACCAAATACTAAGTCTTCTTGTCCTCAGGGACACCTAACCCTCCTGTAACTGACTGACAATACTGCTGAGAGTACTACTGCCAAGCCAGGAAGCTCAGCATAGCACTGATATTCAGAGTTCCTAGTTAAATGTGAGGGGATGATGACGCAGGACCCAAATGAATCCCCAACAAAACACAAACTATGGGGCCTCCAGGTGGTAACAGATACTCCATCACTCCAAGAAAATACCAGGGAAATCAAGGATGACTTTCTAAGACCATATCTGGACAAGAACCAAATTCCTTACTACACCAAGAAAGACAAATGACACCTTAGCTCTGCAAGCAGACAAAGAGGCAGGCTCATACACTGAGAAGACACAAGATGATGATGATGATGATGATGATGATGAAATGAATAAATGCTGAAAAACAAGTGCTGTAATGGTATGAGACTAGAGAAACATAAAGATTCCACAAATCTAAGTGAGATGCCAGGGAGCCTAAGCTGGAGCTGATGTTCACATAATAAGAAGTTTAAATAGCACTGTGGGAGGACCTGAAGGTAGAACCGGTACTAGTCTAGACCCAGAAGGCAGGGCTTGGGACGTGGAGCCCTAATACCATGCCAAGTGTACCTGGTGCATCCAGGGAGAACAACCTGAAGGTTCTGGCAATGTGGCTTACCAAACGCATTTATTTTGTGTGCCTATTACTTTTGAGCCAAGTACTATGGTAGGCCTGCAGACAGAAAGCTGTTTAAGATACAACTTCCTACAAGGTGGTAAGTTCAGAAGAGCTGAGTGGAAGACAGTGAGACTCTGGGAGGCTACATGAAAAAGTCAATGGGAAAATAGCCTAAGGTATGATTCCTATCCTCACCCATGCTTAAATCACCCCCGGGCGACTCTGATAAGCAGGTTTATATGAGAAAAACACAGATTTAATTAGTTTATTTGACATGAAAACTTTCAAACTGAAGAGGCAAAGAGCTGGAAAATATTGTCCCACTTCCCATTTGTCAAATGAAAGTTAGCATGTATAGTTTTACGACTAAGTCTGATAAGAACTGTGACTGAACAAAGCAGCTGTCCTAATGAAAAAGATGCAAGGGGACCTGTAGGAGGCTAGTGAGGTCTGTCTGTCTCTCATTTTCCTCCTTGTGTGGGATCGTCTCTGGCACACAGGCTTATAAGGAAGAAGAGGGATAGTATTTCTAGGCTTCCAATTTCTTACGGGAAACTAGAGGAATTATAGGTTCTATGGCCTATTTTAGAGTTGTACTTGGCTTAAGGGGCACGAGGTGGGAAGGTATGGGCTAAGAGAGACTTTGTTTGAGATGCACAGCAAGAAAACACCGCATTTGGATGTATCACATGAGCCTCAACATTAAGAAAAAATTAAGCAAGCAAGAAACTGTATGTGAGAGGTCAAAATCTCCTAGCTTCTGATGCACGATCATACATTCTAAGATGTGATGAAACACGGATGCTCTGGTCCCTGGACCAGTTCCTGCCATCACTGTGCATCCTTCCATATCTACAAAACTAAGTACTTGGCTTCCTCTGTGTGTGCGAGTGCACGTGCATGTGTATGTGTGTAAGAGAGAGAGAGACAGAGACAGAAGACTGTATATGTTTAATATGCTAGTCCTAGCTGTGAAGGTTTTCCTTTCTACATTCTAATTTCTGTTTGGTTTTTCTATGTATATGTGTGGGTGCAAGAACACAAGCGTGTAGGTACATACAGAGAAGAGGGGACAATGTCGGGTAGTATTCCTCAGAAGTTGTCGACTTTGTTTTTTGAGAGAGAGTTTCTTACTAGTTTTGAGTAACCTTAGTAGGTAGGATAGGCTGGCTGGCCAGGAGGCTCAGGGACCCAACAACCTCTATCTACCTAGTGCAGGGATTATAAAAGTATGTTACTATGTACAATTTGTTGTTGTTGTTTTGTTTTTCTTTTATTTAAACATAGGTTCTTGGAATAAAACCCAAGTCCTTCATGTTTACAAGGCAAAAACTTTACCGATTAAGATCTCCCTAGCCCTGATTTGTTTTTCCGTAAAGATCACCATCAGCACTGTTTCACTAACCAAAAGGCTTTGGGCACATCACCATATATCCAGCCAAATAGCCAATAGTGGGGGTGGACAGGTAAGGACAAGCATCACTATTCTGGAAGTTTAGAAGTGTAATATCTTAGCATGTAAAAATAAAATGCAATATGTCTATATAAGAAAAATTACCATTAACTACGAAGTAGCAGTCTTGTTTATTTATGTAAAAATGTGGGCTGTTTCATCATTTGAGCATATTCACTCATACCCCACCCCAGATAGCTGTATTTAAAGTAAGGTATGTAAGTATAGATTTAAAGTACCCTATATCTACAGAGACTACAAATCATGCAACCTACAAGATCAATAAAAGGGAACTCTCAATGCTAGTAACTTGCCTCTAGCTTACCAATTTATGTTATTAAAAGATACATAGCTGAGGTTAGACCTCTGACCCCATCAAAAAAAATGAATAAATAAAAACATACATATATACATTAAAAGTGAGTAGACTGGCCATAAGAAAAACACCAAGCCTTAAATTTTGACTTCCACATAGTGGCTTACACCCACTATGACTAGGGCTAAGATCACACCTGCCTTTGTTGGGTCCCATCCAGCTTCACAGAACAAAACCATTCTCGCTTCATCTTGCTAAACCAACTTCAGTCTTAAACAGTTCAAAGAAAGGTTTTGAAGGAACAAAACTTTTGCATTTCAAACACAAGAGCTTTTACTGTACTCCAAAGGGGCTCTCGGTAGAGTGCATCTGTACCATCCTCAAATTTTCCTGGACTAGCAACTGACTACAACACATCTTACTCCAAAGGCTAGCCCTGCTTTTCCCAAGCCTCCTGCAGCCTAATCTCCACAGTGCAGATGGAACAAATTATATCCCTCCCCACTTCTGCTCCAAACCTCCCATGGCTTATCTCACTTAAGAGTCCTCATACAGCCTCCTATGATCTATAGTCTAAGCAGGAGCCTAGAAATGACCACTCCTGGCCTACCACATTCACATACAGTCCAAAGGGTTAACCACATTTTATGGTTTTGGTCATTAAAAATAATGCAAATGCAAAAGACGTGAAACCCGCATCAAGTCCCAGTGCTGGAGTCCAGGAACAAGCTCTACTGGACAGAACCAAGCTATGCTACACTAAGGTTTCACCACATGAAGTGTAAGGATTCACCTAGCTCTTTACAGAGGATGCAGATCCCTGCCCTCAAGTACCTGCTATATGTGAGGACCTAATTTCTCCCCATGTATTTAGAGGGATATAAGTTTGGTACCCACAGGCAAAGAAATCATGGCTGAGAAAGGCTGCCTGGCCTCCAAAACCATGATTTCAAGTTTTACCTGAAAACCTCATGCTCTGTCTTCTGAGTACAGACAGCCCGCCCCCTTGCCACCTTCATGTGAGTCCTGACTACAAACTTCACCCTGCTCCCACTCTGCTTCGGCTCGGACTCAACACTTTACCAACTGAATGAAGAAGCCACTGGCATTCCTTGACTGATGGTGACCAGGGAGTACTGGCTTTAGAATGGCTGGACTTCATCTGCAGTGTTCACCACTACATGCATCTCCAGTGGCAAAAACAAAACACTGAATTACAATGAAGTCAAACATATGCAAGCATGTACTTCCCTTTAAAAGTCATGTTGGTGCAATATACCAGCACAGATAACTACAATAAGAAACATGAAGTAAGACCAAAGTTTTACTTTGCTCTTCATAGACGTTACCTAGTACAGGTACCTTGCAAATATCACACACTACATTGTACTGAAAGTGGAAAAAAGCTGATGCCCACAACACAGATAACTCTTCCTAAGAACGCAACAGGCTGTCAAATAAAACTGCAATTTATGGAATAAAATATCTCTACAGGGGATAAAAGGAAGTGACTAACAGTCTGGGGATGAAAATCCTTGCTTTCTTTTCTTCATTTTGACTTTATAAAATATAAGGCTTTTCAAGAAAAACACAACATTAAGGTACCCAGTAATGTTAACCCTACCATCAAGGCAGTTTCTTATGGGCAGTCCCCACAGGTGGGTGGGAAAGATAAAGCGAGGTAGGCAGAAAGTCTTGGCAGACTTCTGGCCTAAAGAGGAGTGCTACCCTGTAGGAAAGGCAAAGGACAAAAGACAAATAAGTGAACTGTTGACAATTTAACCCTTGCCCCTCAGGACAGAGGCAATGAGGCAAAAACTCTGAAAAAAGAATCTCATATTATGTAAAGGAGAATCAATGTTGAAATTCTGAGAATGAAAATCCTGTTAGAAGGTACTTGAAAGATTATTCATCTTATAAAAAAATTTTTTTTTCATGTAGCAGAGTAATTGTCCCAGGGATTGAAAACCAAGGTTTCAGAGAGACCTAAAGAATAGAGACTGGCTGAGAACCACAGCAACTGTGACCCAAAGATGACATCAAACAAACCTGTTTGAGACACTGCTGTCACAGTCTTCCTGTTACCTAGGCTCACCTTGGCACAATGAGGGAGGTAGAGAACTCCAGCTGTTCTAAAAGGGGCCAGCTTAGAGAGTCACACTACAGATATGAAGCCATCTGGGCCAGTTAGCAGGTGAGAGGGTTCGAAGCAAGAAAAACAAGTTAGAAGAAGGACAAGAGCGTGAGGGAATGACGGGGATGATGACTTCTTGTCATTGTAACCTTGACTGAGTAGAAAAACACAACTCTCACAACTCTGTGTTGGTGCTGGCATATCACGAGAGGATTTCATCATAAGGGCTCTGACCTAGTCAATGGTTTAAGCCAGCAGATTCACAATATGACGAAATTACTGGGAAGTAATGAAAAATACATGTGCGGCTGAGCAGAAGAAAATAAATACATCACGATGCGTGCTCTTGGTGGCAACGCTTGTCTTGTCTTGTCTTGCTCTCTACCTCCATGTCTTCCCTTCTGTGATTCCTGTCCACATGGAGCAAGTAGCCTCTGACTCATGCTCTGGCCACCCTGAAGGACCATGATGCTTTGCCTCACCACTACTCCAGAATCAACAATCATTCAAAAGGGGCCTGAACCCTCTGAAACTGAGTCAAAACAAATCTGTTCTCCCTGAGGTTGTTTTGGTTAGATATTCTTAGCCTAGAGATATGGAAGTAACTACCACAGCAGGTGATGGGCGACTCTCAAACTAAAAAGAGGAGGAACAGGTGAGAGGGGCCTACAGGCTTGGGAGACAGGAGTAGGAAAAAGGTGTGATGGAAGGGTACTCGGGACGGTGACACGGGCTTGGGAAGGGCAGGAAGGGGACAGGGTAATAATCTGGGACAAAACTACATAGGTCTTAGGTTCAGGGAAGTACCAGAAGATGGGGGATGAGTACAAAAAAACAGGCAAATAAGTATTTCCTTAGGTACGGGACCAGCCAAGGCCTTCTGATCTGCTTCCCTCCGCCCAGTACTCTTGTTCAGAAGCTTAGCACGTTGAGCACTTCAGGGTCCCCCCCCCCCCAAAAAAAAAAAATCCTTAAGTCGGCGAGTCCTTACCGAGACACACGAACAGCACTGACTTGGACCCAACCTCTGCCATGTTTCGGTGCCGACCCTGGCGCCCAGAAACCGCGTAGGGACGGGGCGCATGCGCACTGCCAGGGTCCTGCCCGTGGACCTGCGCAGTTCGCCGTCCCACGTTCGCACGCCGCCAGAGGCGGGGCCAGAAGTCGCCTAGAGGGCTGGGCTGAGGAGTTGGTGTTGGCATCCCGGTCCAGCGTTCCTTCTGAGCTCTGCTCGGGTAGCACGTCTACAGAGCGAGGGCGGGGTGAACGCAGAGCGACCCCCCCAGAGCTAGCTGGGTGGCCCAGTGTCAAACTGGGCGGATGAGGACGTGTCAGGGGGGCCAATGAGCACAAGGAGAAAGGCTTGCAGACCCTCCTAGGGTGACTCCTCCAATCCCATTCGCCCTTCCAAGCTAAGTTACCCCCTTGGACCAGACCGACCCCTAGGCCGCGCCAACGGTACTTAGCTGGGGGGGTTCCCAATTGAGACAAGGGGGTGATTTACAAGGCTCCAAAGGAATGAGGCGGGTGGACGCAGTTGAGCTATGTTCTGAGCAAGGGTATAGGACCAGTGATCGCATTGGCAAAACGGGGCATACACCTATTCCCTCACCTGGGTCAGGTGTGCGCCCGCTGGGCGGGTCCCGTCGGGGAGGCGGACCGAGGAGAACGCCGTCCTCTTCCTGGACTGGAGTGAGGAGCTCGATCACGGAGCACAGCGGCGGGCACCAGTGAGTAAGGGTCTGAGCGGTTGGGGCGTGTCGGTACCGCGGCAACTCTTCCTCTTGTGAAAGGCTTTGTGAAAGAGGAGAGAAACTGTCAAGTCCCTGGGTTTGTCTGGGCACCTCCACCAAGATCATACTGTACGGATCCGTTTTTGCAAATCCTCAGAACTCAAGATTAGTTTCTACACTCCTGCTCATAAAGGTTTTGGTTGATTGTTAACCACAGTCGTTCCAGTTCAGTGCAGTGGGAAAAAAAAAATCCTCCCGCATTTTCAGTTTTGAAGACTGACTTTCATTTTGTTATTTTTTTTTTTTCTAATATCTGATGTTTTACCATCTTCTAGTTTCAATTTGTTTTGAGAATTGGCATCCTGTGTACTTGACACAGATGAGGGAGGTGCCGAGCTGGGGTTTGTGTAGGGCCTTTGTGAACTTGTGATCTCTGGGAAGGGATATTTCCCTGGGGAGGGCCTCACATGGGTTAGGGGCTTCCAGAGGAAGACCTGTGTCAGGTCTTTGACACAGTGTCTTTGATTCTGCAATACCTTACAAAGAGGGGTGATGTGGAGAGTGGTTTGATTGCTGCATCTCAGGGATCTAGTGCCTGTTTGTTCCTTTTTAGTGCTCTAAACAATAGGAATAGGTAACAATAGGAAGCAGGTTTCGCCCCTGGCAAAATGTGCCGTTTTCATTTCAACAAATGGTAACACTGCCCTGCCAAGGCAGACCAGGGAAGACTTGAAGGAACCACCTCCACTTGGAGGAATGCCCTGCCCTGGAGCAGAAGCCTTGCCCTGTTCTGTGTTTACCAAGTGAACAGGTTCTGTATTCCTGCTGGCCCAGGTACTTCCTTCAGATATGAGGAATGTTTCGATTACTAATGACTTAGTAAACCTGTACACAGAGTTTAGAGAATAACAGGGCTGGGTTAAAGGTGCTGTTTTATTCTGCTCTGTGGCCTGTTATTGAAATACCATAGCAGCATCTGGTTGTTTGCAAATTGCTATGTTGGAGGTTGAAGTAGACTAAGTGATAACATTCATCCTGTTTAGTGCATCTTAACTAAGGAGAATTGGTTATTGGCTCACTGTGTTCAATGTCTGTGAAATGAGTCAATACTACCTTTTCTCTTTTTTACCTTTCAAAAAAACCTTTCTCTGGTTACATTTACTCTTTTTTTTTTTAATTGATACATTGTGACTATGAAGAGTCCATGTCTGTTCACTCATTTGCAAGTGGTGTTGTGAAATAACAGAACTCTTTACCATTCAAGACTTAAGCACATTCATTTTAAATTTTTCCCCTTTTTAACTGGCATGCACAAAGCATGCATGCATCTGTGATCCTGTCCTCCCATCCAAAGCCATCCGGAGATGGCGGGGGGTAGGGGGGCCCACATGAATAATTTGGTTGTAAATTTTGTTTAAGGAGGTTAGTGGTCTAGCTAGGAACATGGACTGACTTACAGATTTGAAAACTTGGTCTCCCTAAGACAAAGTCGTCAAAACTCAAGCCCCAGAAAGACTACACTGATCTAGAAACAAAGGTAGAAGGTGTCAACAGCAGTGTTTAACATTGTACTTCTCAAGAAAGGCAGCATTTCAGAGCCTCTTGAGAGGCTTAACCTTTTCAGTGGGGCAGAGGTGGTAAAGTTTTATCAACTCTTCTTTAAAACGGTATATAAGCTTAGTTGTGTTCTTATTTCTTTAATTTCTAATGGAATTTTTATCAAATTAGCAAATTAACTCCTGTAAATTAAAATTTTAAGACATGGATTAATACAGAGTGAAAATTTAAAAAGCCATTTCTAGATGTACTTTCCCACATGTACCCTTTATATATTTCTGTTGATGTTTGGTTTTGTTTGTTTAAAACTTTTAATGTCTCTGAGATATTGTTGGTGGCATTTTTTTATGATCTAGTACTCTAATAGAAAGGGGGGAGGGTTTGATCTTGATCCTAGGGGAGAAAAGTCTTATTCATCTTACAATTCCAGGTTCGAATCCATTATAGGAGAGAAGTCACCTTGTTATATCACATCTATAGACAAGAGCAGGGTGAGACTGACACACATGAAATCTTGCTTCTTTGTTTTTCAGTCGATTTCTTCTCTTTTATTGTTCATGGGCCTCTCCCTGAGGAATGGTACTACCCATATTGACTAAGTCAAGACAGTTCTCTACAGACATGCCCACATAACAACCTGATCTAGATAATTCCTCTTTAAAACTGTCTTACCAAGTGATTCTAGGTTGTGTCAAGTTGAAAGTTAAAACTAACTAGTACATTAACCAAATTTGAAGAGTTGCTAGAGGTACACAGAGTTTAGCAAGTTAAAGGCAGAAGTTAGTCCAATGCAAGTCTCCAAGGTGCAGGATCTCTGGAAGAACATAATTTCAAGTGGGGAACCGATAACAAGGAAACGTGATTGGAATTCCCATATAAGTGAATATGCTAAGCTGAAACCCTGGGGACACTTGGGGGGGGGGGGCGGATTGCCTGTCTTTCCTTTTGTGTGTCCACCAAAAAGTCAGATGATATGGATTTGGCTGCAGACAGGGATGTCCAAAGTGTTCTGGGACTTAAGAGACAGTGTAAACATCAGCAGGACAGAAATGGAAAGGGGAGAAGAAAACAGATTAGCTGAAGCTGAAGGCATAACACTTTAAGGGAAGAGTTTACTATCGTTTGAAGAGCAGATCTGAAAGAAAAATAAGCTCATGAACTTGAAGGAATAATAACCAAAATGCAGAAAGAAGAAAACGGTGGTAATGGCAGAGAGACAAGGGCTAAACCCTCAGTGACACATTTGAGGGAAAAAAAAATCAAATAAACAAATAGATCTGGAATTTGTGAACCAAAATAAGGTAGAAGAATCTTAAAATATATTCTAAGAAGGGATACCCCTTGATTTAAGAAAACACTTGATTTGAAAAAAGGCTTAGGTGAACCATTTTGAAAAAATATTCAAAATATGTATGCATGTGCATATATACAAAAACGTATTTATACTTGAAAGATATCCACAATATGTAAAGATGATTTACGAAACAAGACAATGCACATTTTTAAGTGGACAAAATGTTTTAATAGGAACCACAGAGGCAAGATCACCCACAGAATACAAGAGATGAAGAAGAGAATCTCAGGCATGGAAGATACAATAGAAGGAATGGATATACCAGTCAAAGACAGTGTTAAATCAATTTATATTCCATGATTTAAAAAAAACAAAGTTCAGCACTATTTATCTATAAATCCTGCCCTACAGAAGGTATTAGAAGGAATACTCCAACGTAAAGAGGTTAACTACACCCAAGAAAACAGAAGAAATAAATAATCTCAGAACAGCAAAGTGAAAAGAGGCAAGCACACACAAAATAATTGGAATCAGTAATCTCTGGATATTGATATCTCTCAACATCAGTGATCTCAATTCCCCTATAAAAAGATACAAACTAACAGAATGGAGCTAAAACAGGATCCATTTCTCTGCTGCATCCAAGAAATATACTTTAATATCAAGGATAGGCATCACCTCAGGATAAAAAGTTGGAAAGAACCAAATTGCTAAGAAGTAAGCTGGTGTAGACATTTTAATATCTGATAAAATAGAATTCAAACCAAAACTAATCAAAAGAAATGGGAGAGGATACTACATACTCATCAAAGAAAAAAAAAATGTACCAAAATGACATTTCATTCCTTAACAACCCTACCCAAACACAATGATACCCACTCTTGTGAAAAAAAAAAAAACAAAAAAGCCACTAGTATACCTTAAACCATATATTGACTCTCACACACTGATAGTGGGAGACTTCAATTTTGCCAATGGATGGGTTGTCCTGACAAAGACTAGACAAAAATACTGGAGCTAACAGACTTTATAAGCAAATGGACCTAACAAATATTTACAGAACATTTCACACAAACACAAAAGAAAATACTTTCTCAGCACCTCATCAAACTCTCCCCAAAACTAACCTTATTCTCAGATACAAAGCAAATCTCAATGTATACAAGAAAATTTAAATAACACCCTGAATTCTATCAGACCACCACAAAAACAAAAGAAAGTTTACAAACTCATGAAAACTGAACAGCTCACTACTGACTGAAAAGTGGGCCAAGACAGAAATGAAAGATTTTCTAGAACTGAGTGAAAATGAGTATACAACATACCTAAATTCATGGGACACAAGGCTGTTTTAAGAGGAAAGTTCATAGCACTAAGTACCTACATAAAATAATAGCAATTCCATACTAGCAACTTAACAGAATACCTGAAAGCCCTAGAACAAAAAGAAGAAAGCATACCCAAAGAGAAAAGACAGCAAGAAATAATCAAATTCAGAGTGAAATCAATAAAATAGAAACAAAGAGGACAATACAAAGAATCAATGAAGTGGAGAGTCTATTGGAGAAAATCAATAAGGTTTCAAACCATTATTTAAATTAACTAAAGGGTGGTGAATGAATATCCAAATTAACAAAATTAGAAATGAAAAATGGGACATAACAGGCACCAAGGAAATTCAGAATATCATAAGGATATACTTTTTTAAAAATCAACCTGTATTCCGCTGAATTGCAAAACCTAAAAGAAATTAAAATAATTTTTGACAAATACCACTTACCAAAGTTAAATCATGATCAGATAATCAATTTAAACAAACCTATAACCCACAGTGATATTAATACAGTAGTCATTAAAAGTCTTCCAAACAACCAAACAAACAAAAAAGAGGCCCAGGGCCTTGTTTTAGTACAAAATTCTACCAGACATTCAAAGAATTAATCCCAATATTCTTCAAATTATTCTACAAAATAGAAATAGAAGGAGCATTGGCCAATTTATTTTATGAGTCCACAGTTACCCAAACCATATAAAGAAAGAGAATTACAGACCAATTTTCCATATAAAGTATATGTAAAAATTCTCAGTAAAATATCTGTGAAAGAAATCCAGAAATACAACAAAACAACCACAGTTAAGTAAGCTTCATCCCAGAGGTGCAGGGATGGTTCAACATGCATAAATTGATCATTTAATTGACCATTTCAAATGTAATTTCACAAACTGAAGGACAAAACCACAAGATCTCATTAGGTGCATAAAAGGGCTTTGGTAAATCTAACACCCTTCAATGATAAAAGTCCTGGAGAGATTTAGGGATGCAAGGTATATACCTCAACATAATAAAAGACGTTTACAGTAAGCCCATAACCAACATCAACTTAATTGGAGAGAAATGCAGGCACAAGACAAAATTTTCCACTCTCTGTATACCTATCAGTATAGTATTTGAGGTCTAAACTAGAACAATAAGAGATAGAGATCAAGGGGATACAGATTGGAAAGGAAGAAGTCAAAGGTTCTTTATTTACCAGGATATTCCTACAGTTGATAAACACTTTCAGCATAGTAGCTGGATAGCAAATTAACTCACAAAAATCAGCAACCCTCCTTCCTATATCACAAATGACAACCAGACTGACAAAGAAATCATTAAAGCAACACCTTTCACAGTAGCTCAAATAATATAAAATATTGTGGGTTGACTCTAACAAAGCAAGTGAAAGACTTGTATGATAAAAACTTCAAGTCTTTGAAGAAATAAATTGAAGACAATATTAGAAGATGGAAAGATCTCCTATGCTCATGGTGTTAAGAAGCCAGAAATACACACACAAAAAAAGACAGCATCTTATACAAAGTACGAGGGCCAAGCTGGATGTCTAAATGTAGAAGAATGCAAACAGATTTATACTTATGTTGTACAAAACTCAACTCCAAATGGATTTAAGACCTCAACAACAACAACAACAAAAAACTAGATACATGGTACCTAATAGAAGAGAAAATGGGAAATAGCCTTTATCTCATTAGTACAGGAAATGACTTTCTGAACAGAATGCCCTTACCGAAGGCCCTAATATCAACAATTAGTAAATGGGGCCTCATGAAACTGAGACACTTTCATACAGCAAAGAACACTATAATTTGCATAAAGTGGCAGCCTAGAGATTGGGATTTTTTTTTTTTTTAACCAAACTCTACATCCTATAGAGGACTAATACCCAAAATGCATAAAGAACTCAAAAACTAAGTATCAAGAAAACAAATAACCCAATTAAAAAATGTAGTATATATCTAAACAGAATTCTCAATAGAAAAAACTCAAATGGTTGAGAAAGACTTAATGAAATGTTCAATATTCTTAGCCATCAGATAAATGCAAATCAAAACTACTTTGAGATTTCATCTTTAACCCACCAGAATGACTAAGATCAATAAAAACAAATGACAGTTCATGCTGGTGACTATGTGGAGTAAGAGGAGCACGCATTCACTGCTGGTGGCAGTACAAACTTGTATAGCCACTATGACATCATGAAATTAGCAGCTAAATTGATGGAACTAGAAAAAGATCATGTGATATACCCAGAAAGACAAACATAGTCTCTCATCTGTAGATGTTAGCTATTGTATTAATGATAAGCAAGCTACAATCTGTAGAAGCAGAAAGGGTAGGTATAGAATAAGGGTCTTGAGGTTATAGATATCATTAGAAACAGAGAGTAAAAATACATAGTTATGGATGGAGACAGGGCTAGAACAGGAGGATCAGGTAGGAATAGAGAGGGGAGAAGAGGTGATTGAGGGAGTATGAGGCGAGACAGCTAAAATTAAGAGCCACTTGAGGGGTAGTATGGAAACCTAATACAAAAGAAGCTTCCTAAAATATATACCTATATGAAGGTGACCTAAATGCAGTCTACTAATAATGGGGGAAACAGAATCACATCTGGCCATCTCTTGTCACCAAATGAAGTTTCCAGTACTAAGATTCAGTTACCATCTAATTGAGTTGTTGGCCAAAGAAGTCCCATGGGAATCCCAAACTGTTGCCAAGATAATAGTTTGCTCTCCACAAACTTACAGCAAGTTCTCATCATTGAAGACAATACTTACACAATTCATTGAACATGGAATAGCTGAGCTGGTACCTACATAGAGCTTTTTCTCTTATGTTCTAGCATCTTCGGTACAGGAAGGTATTCTGTACTCCCAAAATGAAGCAAGCACCGAGCCAGCCACAAACTCTCATCTACAATGGTGCCCTGCCTTCACGGTATGCTAGGGCAGTGGTGGCAATAAAGCTTGTGGGATGACCAGACAATATGATTTGACTTAAGGCCCACTCCACAAGACAGAACCTGACACTGCCTTTGTGACCAAGAACCAGACACTAGAAAGTAGAAATGACACTCTGCTATACTCAAAGATCAGTGCCTTGCTCAACCATCATCAGAGAAAATTCCTCCTGCAGCATGCAGATACAAATATAGAGACCTACAGACGAACATTATGCAGACAGTGAGAGTCCTTGGAACACTCAGTCCTAAATGGGCTGTTTCCACCAAACCACTGTCCTCAGGGATTAGGGAGACCCAAGGACGAGGAAGTGGAAAGACTTTCAGAACTGGAGGGGATGGTGAACACCAAGAAAGTGAGGCCCTTTAAATCAACATGCTCAAAGCACATGTGAACTCACAGAGACTGAGGCAGCATGCATAGGACCTGCATGGATCTGCACTGGGTCCTCTGTGTGTATATTACAGCTTCCAGTTTAGTGATTTATGGGATTCCTGAATATGTGATTGAATGGATCTCTGAATCTTGTGTCTCCTCTTGGACTCTTTTCCTTCTGTTTGTCTTTTCCAACTCCAATGTGACGATTTTATCTTATATTTTGTTATACTTTATTATTTTTTACTAGAAACCTGTTTTGTTTTTTTTTTCTGAGAGACAGAAAGGGGTAGATCCAAATGGGAGAGAACTGAGGAGAAACTGGGAGGGGAAGAGTGAGGGGAAACTTTAATCAGGATATATTATGTGGGTAAAGACTCTGTTTTCAATTAAGAGGGGAGGGAGAAATAAGCAAAACAAAGTTTGCAACTTTGTCAGGAATGTGAGAAGTCTACATTGAAATGCCACTTGAGTAACATTTAACAGACTGTCTGTACCATGCACGTGTTGAAGATGTGGAGACACTAACTATGTCAGGAACTTCTGGTAGAAGAATAAAATAACACTTCACATTAATTAACCATATACTTATTATTATGAACTAGCAGTTTCTATTATTGATGTTTATCAAAAAGAAATAAAGCATGTGTGAATAAGCAACCATGATGGAAGTATTTATAGCAGTTTAGTTTGGAATAACTCCAAACTGCAAACAGCCTAACTTAAAAAAAAAAAAAAAAAAATCGATGGAAGACTAAATTGTGGTGTTCCCACATATAAGGATTGAAAATCGACGGGCTTCTGATCTCTGCCCAAAATAGTGACTCCCGCTTATTTTATGGCGTATCAAATAAGGTCATTAGAAAAGATAAAACTCTTTTTTTTCCTCTCACTTATATGGTATTCAAACAGATAAAACTGATATAGAATAACAAATCTTATTGATGCTTCAGATGGGATAGGCAAACTAGAATTGTTTAAAGGAGGTGGGATTATTGTACAAATGGCATCAGCTAGACAGGTAAATTTGAGAACCAGTATTTAAATATTCTGTAGTAAAATTAAGTTTAAAAACGCACATTACCATACATACTGTGTGGATACCGGTTTAAAAAGAATGCCATACACAACATATACATTTCATTTTGCTTTTACAAACTAGAAAATGCACCCCTCTCCCCAAAAGTGCCATTGATGGACTTCCCCATAACTTTATTCTTACTAATGATCTTGTCTTGGGCCACAAAGAGCCAAACTGTTATCTTCTAAGAAAAACAAAAAAGACTCTGCCATGACTCTATTTCAGTTTCTACTTCTAAAATAAATTACATATTCCAAGCATACCAGCCGCCAATGTGCATCTGTACTGTGTTCTTAGATAGCTCTAGACTTTGCTAAATAAAAGGTTTCCCCCATACTACGTGGTCATTCCCACTGTCACATTACCAGGAGAAATAGTGACATGGATGTTATCGTAAGTTTCCATCTAAAATACTTGTCCATAGTCAGATGAGGACCACAGCTGCTGAACTCACCTGGATTTACGTTTGCTCATCTCAAGACAAGAGAATGGTCTCCCTTCTCCAACATGCTGTGGAGCTCAAGAGTTGCATGTATTCTGTTATAACAATAAAACACTTTTATACTGGGAATGTAAAATGTTATGTAAGATCCAGCATATATTACTGGGCCTATTAACTCAGTTTCTGAGCATCCCAGAATTTTACTTGTGACAGCCAGCCATTTCCAAAATTTCTAATGAGAAAAGCCAACTGTATCAAATATTATATCTATTAAAAGCAATTATAAAGTATGTCTTTTGTTAATCCGCAAAATCATTTTTATTGACACTGAAGTAATTTAATTATGGGGAGAAGATACTTAATGAGGAGAGAAGGCCAGCCAGCTTTTGTCTAGGATCCCAAGTTCCCATGTTTTCAGAGTTTCTGACAGTTTGAGTATTTAGTGTTAGCTATCTGCAAGATTTCAAAGCTTAAGGACACAGACGTGAGATGTCAGTGAGAACCAGAAGCCATTGCCTTTGGTAGAGCTTGACTTGAAATGCTTAATTGTGTGAGAGAAAAGTGAAACTGAAATATATTCTGAAACTAGATTCTTTTTCCCCCACTGCAGTATGTTTTTTTTTTTTTATTCTTTCAGTGAATAACCCAATACCTTCTAATCTGAAATCAGAAGCAAAGAAGGCTGCCAAAATATTAAGAGAATTCACAGAAATAACTTCTAGAAATGGACCTGATAAGATCATTCCTGGTAGGTAAATTTCTGCATATGTTTGTTTTCTGTGCTGCTTTCTTCATTGCTTAGTGTTTCTGCATGGGTGCCCTATGGAGAGAGTAAGCACTTAGACTACCCTAGTCTCAGACCTCAAAGGGGCAGCACTTGGCGCACAGTCCTGCAGCCAATCAGCAGGGGAATCTCCCTTCACTTTGCTTTCCTCCACTTAGAAGTAGTAGCCTAACCCCTTGAGTCCCTGCCCCATTTAGCTTTTTAAACTCTGGTTTTTTTTTAATCAATTTTGGGGGAATTTGCAAACAGATTTTATCTCACAGATAAATTTTTATGATGTAAGCTTTCTCAAGCACTTCATGGTATTTCTATAAATAAATAAATAAATAAATAAATAAATAAATAAGGAAATTGTATTTACAAGTAACATATTTCATGTAAGCAAAAGGTACCAAAGAGAATTTGGTAGCATAGTTCTGATGATCGCCATACCTGGCTTTCTGTTCTTCTAAATGGCACTGTTATTTTACACCCAAAGCTTTTGTCAACAATACCAAATCCAGTAGCTCCTGAAATGATATATAACAAGTGCTGATGCTGTGACTTAAATCCTGTGTTCACACACAGGCTAATGTAGTTCATCAAACCCAACCCTTCCCTTGCAATTCAATACAGTGAATATATAATATTATCTTTCCCAAAGCAAGATTTTTTAGTACCAAAGCAAAGTCAAACATGAGTGTTGACTGGTAAATTTTAATTTGTGATTTTTTCTTTCTATAGGAAATATTCAATTTCTATGATTTTTTTTAAAGAAGACACTGGTCAGTAATTCCCAATACAGTTTTGTATTAGTATCTCCTTGCTTATCAAAATTCCAGTCCTGAATCCCATGCTACTGTACTGAATTACACTCAGAGCAGTAGAGAAGTTCTTGTTCTAATATGTTCATCATATGACTTTTGAGTAGTCAGACTGACCACTTGCAAATGGACCCAGAGGTGAACCATTACCTTGGGAACCATTACCAGTTGGTTAGTATAACCAGTGTCCAGTTACTTCCAAGAATGTTTCAGGGAATGCTCATTTTATGCCAAGAATATTTGTATTGGACAGTGCTGTAAAATTTTTCTCCAAATTAAAGTGTGTGACTATCCTTCAGTCAAGAAACACTCATTTTTTTTTCCTAAGAGATGCCTTGAAATTACATAATAGAGATAGAAAGGGTTGTTGGAACATTGTTATAATAACTATTAACAGTGGTTTTAGTTAGGTCACCTCAGCAGTACCCTCCATCCAGAGAGGACATTGTTGTTTAGGATGGGGTCTGACCCAGCTGCTGAGCAACCCTGGAAGCTTTGAAGGTGTGGGGAAGAAATCTCGCTGGGGGGGGGGGGGGGGGGGGGGGGGAGTCCGGTGACAGAGTCTCTGGGCAGTCCGGCACCAGGGCTTCCCGCGCCAGCAGAGGATCCCACATTCACGCAGCTGTCGGTGGCGGGCCGGGGGCTGCATCGGCAAGGTTCCTGGGTTCCAAAAGCTGGGAATCAGGCGGAGAGACCATGGACACGTGGAGTCCGGTTTTCCAAAGCTTTTATTGTTCATGGCATGGTGAATGGGCGCAACTGGTACACGCTTCCCCTGCCAAAAGCCAGGGGATACCAGTCTTATAGGGAAGGGAGAAAGGGGAGGGAATAACTTAATTAGCTACGCCCCTGGCCTTTTGATAATTCATTAATATTTAAATCTCTGGAGGTAGAGACTTGTTAGTCACACCCTCTACCTGTCCTACGTGACTGAAAGTAACAGGTTAAATGGAGTTACCTCGTCCAAGGCCCAACATGAAGGGATGCTCAGGATCATGAATTTGCATTTCCCACAAGGTCTCCAGTGACAGCATCAGGACACATCAAGGGGAGAAACTAAACTTTCAGTAGCAGCATCCTGCAGCACCTCTGTTGCCACCACCTGATGGTAGAGTTTGGTTCTCAAGATCTACATGACAGCTTACACCCGGCTAACTCAGTTTTAGGGGCAACATTCTTCTGACTGCTTCAGATACGTGATACACATACATAACATGAACATGCATGCACTCACATATACACATAAAATAAAAACAAAATATGATATAAAATAAAAACAAAATGAGATCTAAACATTTTTTTAGAAAGTAAACCATCACAAGCATGGTCTATGTTACAAATGAAGAGACAGTTACAAATTATTTAGGAATTACTAGTGTTTTATTGTCTCTGAATCTGGATGGATAATGTATTAAAATTGGTAGTTAACATGTGGAGAATGCTCACTTTCAAAAGCATGCTGTTATAGGTAATGTCTTCAAATTGAGGCATTAGTAACTTTAGAAGCATTGATATCAGAATAACATGTACAGAACATGGTACCAACATGTGCCAATAGAATGAATAAATAATAAAATAATAAATGTGCTTGATTGTATATATGTTATAATTTTCAATCTATTACAACATATTTGCAGCATCTTATAACACAAAGTAAGGTATTTGGCTAGAGAGCTCACTCAGCAGTTAAGAGCACTGACTGCTTTTACAGAGGACTCAGGTTTGGTTCTCAAGACCCACATGACAGCTTACACCCAGCTAACTCAGTTTTAGGGGCAACATTCTTCTGAAGTGTCCTCAGTCTGAGGTGTCCTCAGTTCCTAGTGCACAGGAGGTGCCCTTGTCCTCAGCCTCCCAGAGAAGACGGTTCCCCAAGTTATGTGTGCTGACCTTGCTATGCTCTTGGGACATGATTCACAGGGTTTCCAGAATGCTCTTATTGTTGTAAAATTAGAAATTTCACATTTTGTAAAGGAATTTATAAACCTTTTGTGTATATGTGTGGTTTTTTTGGTTGGTTGGTTGGTTGGTTTTGTTTGGAGACAGAATCCCACTATCCCTGGTTAGCTTGGGCTAACCTTCCAAGTACTAGAATTTAAGGTATGTACTGCCACACCTGGACTTTAGCTGCCTTCCAGTGATGTCTTTGAAAGGTTGAAACAGAAGTTTGAAAAATAAGCTATTACGTAAGCAAATTCATATTGTGGTAAAGTTGTACCTTTAGTGGACACATCCACTTAAAATCTCATTTTATGTCATACACTCTGAAATATGAATAAACTAGTTTTATAAATATAATTAGAATGTCAATATAAAATGGTTGCTCAAACAGATTGAGTTTTTAAAAACCTTTTGAAATGGCAAATCACTTAATTTTGTTGTCAAATCTAAATTTTCATAGTAATAATGAGTTCAACTATGTATCTTTAAAATCGAAGCTCTGTCACAAGCTGTCTTTTAATCATTGCTGTTTTGTCTGTTTGCAGCCCATGTGATTGCAAAAGCAAAAGGTCTTGCAGTTTTGTCTGTGATTAAAGCTGGGTTTCTGGTCACAGCCAGGGGAGGCAGTGGGATTGTCCTGGCTCGTCTTCCAGATGGAAGTAAGTTGATACTCGTAGAGACCTCACATCTTCTGTGTTCTGCATCTGTCTTGGTCTCATAGGGATTATGACCAGTGAAAACGCCCTGTGTGCTTCTTCTAAAACATGTACTATGTGACAGGAAAAGCAGGAAAGCTGGTCTTAGATTACTACTAGGTTATTACTCAAGCTGTGTCTGACTGTTGTATTATATTTTGTAGGCCTTCCAGAGAACACTTTCTTGAACATACTACACACTTTTATTAAATATGGGAAAGCAAGTTTCTCTTGTGTATGAATGTCATCTGTAAACATCTTGGTTTCTCTATAAGACATGGAAAGACCTCCTAGTTCCTCCCAGCAGAATCACATTGAAAGCATTGTAACATTTTGTTTGGGCTAAAAAATATAATTTGATTTTTCTGAGACAAATTCAAAATGCATTTGTTATGAATCTTAAGAGCCTTATACCTGTATTTATAACATAGTCACATATCAGGACCAACGAAAGAGCCTCTGCAGTTTGACCTGTGCTGTGTTTCATGTAAGGAGATGCCTTATTCTGTCAATAACTAGCTTAACAGTATCATTGACACTTTCCGGTCATAAGCACAGGTGTTCATAAACACGTCCTTTATCCCTAGGTTGGATTCATCGTTTCCTGCAGGTGTCCCCAGACCCAGCGGGGTTTCTTCCCTCAGTTGTGGATCTGTTTTTCATAGTTCGGGGTTGCCTTTGGTATTGGGGTACAGCATAACTCCAGTGCTGTATTCACCAGGCACTCTCCTTCTATAGGCCCTTTAGTAAAAACTTTTGCCATGTCATCATTTCGGTTAATTTCAATCAATTCAGTTAAAACCCTAAATCTTTAAAGTTAGAAAATGTGAAGTTCTTTCTATGAAATATTGCCCAAATACTCACTCAGCAGTGACACCAAACACAGTGGAGGGCTGGGCTCGGCCAGAGGCTCTACAGATCCATGCTATCCACGACAGACACTTGTTGCTTGAACATAAGGGTCTGTCTTTATCAACCTCCCCATCCATGTTCTACACCACACTGCATTTTTCTATTGTTTTCAAAGGTTGAGTTTCTTTCCCCCATCTCTTCCAAAAAAAGCAGCTATCCACCTGCTGAAAGTAACAGAAAGGCTGCTCAAATAAGGCAAGGCAAGTCTCTGACCCCAGAGAACAGGCCTGCAAGGTAGGCATTGCCGAACACAGGAATGAAAACCAGCTTTGGGATTATTAGGCACCGATTCCTGTGATCCAAGCTTTTCCAAGACCAGCAGGTTAATTCTAGATGTATCCATCAGTAATACTTGTCTAGGGTGAGTCCCCAGCAAAGGGAGGTCAGTGTAGAAGTGTCATTTAGAGATATTCACTCTCAATACCAAACTAAAAATAGTTTTTCTTTATTTGTTTTTATACAGAAAAAATAAATACACAACAGTTTTAAAACTTCCAATGAAATTACTGTTTATATTACAAATATAAAGGAACTTCTTTTGCACAAGAGGTGCCAAAACAATATATGACAGCAGCAATCTAGAATTATGTTGCCCCCACCTGACACCCAGGAGTCACTGAAACACTCTTGAATCTTGATCACTTATGTCTGACACCATTGTGACCCAAACATAGATGGTTACGTTTTAAAAATATTAATAGTACAGTTCTTACCATTGTGTATGTTAAGTGGATAATGTGATCATAGTCTAGGTATGTGTGAGCTATTAGGGAAAGCGTGAGTTATATGAGTTTGTGAGTATGACATTCTTGGTGAATACTTAGTATCTTTTGAAAAACATTTAATTTTGGAAAGATCTTAAAGTATAAGATTCATGAATCTTTTAAAAACTAAGTATCTTTTACTTAACATTCATATGACACTTTTTATATATTCAAATGTTCTTGTTTTCTGTCAGAATGGTCTGCACCTTCAGCCATTGGGATAGCTGGGCTTGGTGGAGGATTTGAAATAGGAATAGAGGTAAGTGGGCCGTCTACGCCATTGTCACAATCCCTAAGGTAGCCCAGGCTCAGCGCGGCGGGACAGAGGCTTCCTAGTGCCCTTATTTTGCTTCTTACACTGGTCAACTGGCTTCCTTTCTTCTCTTCTCCCCTCCTCTCCTCTTCCCTCTTTCCTTCCCGTTCTGTGAAGTTGTCTGTCTTTTGCCCTCTGTATCAACTGTTGTATATATCCAAGATGACATAAACACAAAACATTTCAGTTCTGCTTCTCCAGGTCTCATCAGCATTGTATACAGTAGAATCCACTTCAAAACCTTGGAGGTGCCACTCCCAGCAGCCATTGCTCTAGTGCCTTCTACTGGTAGTTCCTTTCCACAAATAAGCTACACAGACTTCCAGTTCTGCTGTCCCCAGCCATCATCTATTGACCCCATCCCCTATTTCCAGTCTCTATCTGTTCTTTCCACAACTCCCACTCCTCTTTTTACATCCTAACATTTCTGTAGTCCCTGTGCCCTCTTATTGCCCCAACTCCATGTGAGCCTGCTTTGAGCATCAGGTCAAGTGGCATTTATTTTGAACATGTTGAGAGATTTAGTAGTAATAGGTAGCTTAAATTTCAAAAAACTAGAGAACAAAAAAGAGAACTCCAAGATTATTCTTTAGAAATTGCAGATTTTTTTCCAGCTTAATAGCCTTGAAAAAGAGATGTAGTGAAACATGAGGACATTAGACAAGCATCTTATTAAGTGCTATACTTTATTTTCAAAGCAACATGGGTTACTGGGTGAACTACATTATGGGGGAGAGTGGCACTGGCTCAAATTCTAGCCTGAGCACCCGCCTGCTGTGTGATGTTGAAAGCCACTCTCTTCGTCAACAACATAGACATGAAAATCTTCCCTTAGCTTATATTACTGATCAAATAGACTGACATACATACAAAGTTCTTAGAATGATATAAGCTATAATTTTTTTTAATTTTACCTTTTACAAAATTTGAATCACAAAGCTTATATTCATGGTGGGATAAACTTAGTTCTGAAATTTATTTCATTAACATGCAAGAAAGATAATTATTAGTTTATTAAATGTGGTTTTGGATTATCTAGAGTTACTGATTGCATCTTAAATACTGTCTTTAGTATTTTTAGTGCTTCTTTTAAGGTCTTTTTTAAACAAATGCCCTAAAAAATAGATATTAAATAATTAACAGTTCCCAGGAATTCCATGCAAGTAAAAGAATGCCTGTTTCTATTACTGTGGGTGGAAAATTCCTGGGATTAGCTTTTTCAAAAGAAGGAGCATCGAAGTCCAGCATCATGGTCAGGTGAACTGGACTCAGATACAGTACCATTCAGCCAGCAGGCTTAAGGACAGAGTTACTCTGTTTACAGTCTCCTCATACATGAGTTTGGGAGATGCTGAGTACAGTAATTATTATTTTCTTCTCCATTGCTTCCCCAGAATCCATATACAATATATTCAGATCTGCTGTGACTGGGCTTTGAACTTTTATGGATGTGTCCCCATCTTTTTTAAGATAATTTATTTTATTTTCAGAGATATAGCCTCAAACTTGTACCTTTTGTATCTTTTTTTTTTTTTTTTTTTTTTTTTTTTTTGGTTGTCTCCCTTATCCTGAGAAAGTACATTTACATCTCAGTTAGAGCTTTAGAATATCAGTGACTTTGAATGGGAGAACATTATTTGTAAAAAAAGACCAAATAAGGTAAAACTACTCAGCAAGCTAAACATCTGCCATTGTAAATTTAGATGACAAGTCATATTTTTCTTCTGAGTCCTAAAAATATCCAGCCATCTTAACCTTTACATATAAATACCCTTGATTAGACAATTAAAAAATTAAATGCTAGGAGCCATAACAATAACACACAAATTTACCATTTGCTTTTTAAGAATTTTTTTCCTTGGGGGAAGGGGAGTTAAGTGGTAGATATCTATTCTCATTGGAATCTTCACCTAGTGTGTTTAACAGCTTCCCCATAGCTGCATGGGTGGACCACCCCCAACACTGCCCCTTATTCTTAGTTTCCCAAACCTGTACATCCTAGTTTCCTTTAAAACCCCGAGGCCTTGTGGAATTAGGGCCTGATTGTCTACAGCTACTGATAGGAGGGATTGGATACCAATGTGAGGGTCCAAGAGCCTTGTCTATCTCCTCCTTTCCTGGAGGAATATGAGTTTCTTACAAAGCCTAGGAGTGATTATTTCAAGCAGGTGGTTATTCAGCTCAAAAGACATTGCAGAACATCATATTACTAAAAAAGAAAATGTTAAATCTAAATTATACACATGGAGTAATGTAATAAATTGATATTGCCTGTGAAAACACTTATAAACCATTAGGCCTTATATGTTTCCAAATAAACCTTGGAGAAAAGACAAGATATAGTTTTTATGATTTATCCAGCATGTATGGTAAATTGATGTTTATAGCATCCAAGAGAATTTAGCGGACTGTGATGCTAGAATTTTGTTTGAAAGGGTTTAGACAGAGAGCCCTTTTATCCTTTCCATGGATGAGCATCGCAGTATTATAAGCACCTTTGATAAATAATAGTAACCACGATCTGCAAATGGTTAATCTCTTAGGTGTTCTTAAGCACACAGTGCCTTTTTCTTAGGCTGCTCTGTTGTCTTCTCTATCAGAGTCGGTGGGCCAACTGACCTAGAACAGAGACTTTATAGGAAATTTTAATATAAACATGCTTGGGTCTGAATTGGGTGAATCAAATCCTATCTCCAGAGCCAACTTTTCAGTGAGCTAAAACAACATATGAGAATCTTTGAGTATTATCCATAACCAAAAGGCATTTATTTCTCTACAAGCCTGACGCCAGTGGTCTACATATCCATAAAGAGTTTGCATTTGTCTGCAGCTGGGGAAAGACAGACAGACAGAAACCTTTGTATGTATTTTTCCTCCTACAAAAACATCAAGTAACAGGATAATAGAATGATTCTATGAGGCATGGAGATCTTGATTCCTTTGCCAGTAAAACCTCTCACCTATTTTTCCCTTTGGCCCTTTTAAAACTTGCAGTATCTGTTAAAACATTAAATATAAAACACAGGTATCTAAAGGGATTTAAGAAAGTTGGGGGTTTTTCCTTAGTTTGATGTGTCTTTATAGCTAAAAAGTAGGAACAATGGCAAGATCATCCATGTTTGGTGGGGAAAAAACAAAGGCAGACCACAAGGGTAGGGCAAAGGAGTCCCAGGTAAGAAAAATATCTTATCTCAGAAAAAAAACTGTCATGAAAATGCCCAGAGAAAGAGCAGGCATTAGGACCCAGCATAGCTTTTATCTCTAGTCTCCTGTCTGGCCTTGAGGCTAAGGGACTCTCTGTGTGGCCACTCTGAGGTCAACCCCCAACTTCACCAGCTATGAGTCTTCCTGGGGTCTGCTGGGGTGGGGGCAAGGTTAAAGAAGAAAGAAGCCTTTCTACTCCTACCGCAGTGTAGCTCCTGTTGTGGTGACTAAGGCTGGAGTCATTGTGCTCCTGCCCTGCATCAAAGTCTATCCTCCACAGACCTGGACTTTATTGGACCTAATCTTGCCAGCAAGACTATATGTCCCTGCTCACAGCAAGCCAGAGGAGCCCTTTCTTTCCTTTTTGTAGAGATACTTGAACTATATTTTGTTCTGAATAAGATTCAAAACTACTTCTGTATGAAAAAAAACTGCCGCTGATATTAATTGGACCTTTTGTGCTAAGGAAAGAGATCTAAGGAGCAGTCCCCCATCCGCACCCCACCACCACCACAACACAGGCAGGATAGGCTTCAGTAGTGAAAGTAAGTTTTCATATAATTTATCCTGTTGTAGTCAGCTGAGCAGGCAGGCTTATGTCCTGAACACTGTAGACAAATAAAGAGTTCTGTGGGTAAAACAAACAAACAAACAAACAAAACCTATACCAGGCAGCACATTCTTCCACACATTTATTCAAAGATGACAGCATTCACTCCCATTGTTTTCTTAATGGCCAATCTGACTTCTGAGAAGCACAGCTTTGAAAGCCGGTAGTATAAGAATGTAATAATGACAGAATACATCTTAAATACACTTAACAGCTTCTTTATGAGAAAATGGCAGTAAGGTCCAAAGCACTGAAAACAACACTGCTTCCAGCCTTTTCTAGAATAATCTGACTGACAGAGTTCACAACAGACACTGAATTTCTGTCATTGGAATTTGGTAAGGGTTGGAGCACCAACCAACTCAGCCCTTTACAGAGTAAGCCTTTGACAGAAATGAGAGTTTAGCCTTTAAGCCTCCAAGGACAGAGCTGAGAGAGGAGTGGAAGATGTTGGGAGGCAATCCCTAAATGTGGTTTGTATGGTGAGACTGGCCACTGCCTCAGAGTTAGGTGTGTGAGCCCCTGTAACAAGATCAGCAGGGAAGCTGCATAGCGTCCAGGCAGAGTCAACAGGGGTTGGGAGAATGGAGAGAAGACAAGTCTGGCCTCTGGAGTATGAGTAAGGAGGGGTTGTGTGACAAAACTTTTCCTGGGAAAATGCAGTACTCATCTACTCACTGCACATAGGGAACCCACAACAGACCAAAGTGCCAACAGAGTGAACGGATGAGTTTTACTGAGCTGACTTATAGTAATATGGGTTGGGTGAGAGGTCGTTATAGAAGCAGAAATGACTCAAAAGACAGCTTCACCAATAAAGGCTGACTCAGTCCCAGGCGGTTCTTCTAGTTTCTGCTGCTTCTAGGCAGCTGATCTTGAAGTCATCTTTGCACTATCAACCCCACCTGATAAGAATAACTTGACTACCACAATATTTGAGCCAAATTTGAAACAAACTGGTTAGGAAGTTGGACACTGGCCAGGACCACCTCCAGGATTCCCAGAGAATGCCACAGAATTACATTAGACAGAGGCTTGTAAAGGCAAAGCCCACACATTTATATACTTTCTGCCTTTATCCAGTCAGGGATCCTCAGCTTCTGTCCATTGGTTGGGTGTAAGCATCTTCATCTGACTCTTTCAGCTGCCTGTTGGGCCTCTCAGAGGGCAGCCTTGCTAGGCTTCTGTGTGTAAGCACACCATAGCAACAGTAATAGTATCAGGCCTTGGAGCCTCCCCTTGAGCTGAATCCCAAGTTGGGCCTGTCATTGGACTGCTTTTCCCTCAGTCTCTTCTCCATTTTTGTCCCTGCAGTTTTTTTAGACAGGGACAATTTAGACAGGTCAGAGTTTTTGACTATGGAATGACAACTCCATCCCTCCACTTGATGCCCTGTCTTCTACTGGAGGTGGGCTCTACAAGTTCTCTCTCCTCACTGATGGGCATGTTATCTAAGGTCCCTTTGAGTCCTCTCACCTTCCAGGTCTCTGGTACTTTCTAGATGGTTCTCCCACCTCCCACCCTCCAAGGTTGCATATTTCCATTCATTCTCTTGGCCCTCAGGGCTTTCCTCCCATCCCCCCCACCCCATACATGATCATATTCTCCTTTTCCCCTCTCCCTCCTCTCTTCCACCCAGGTCCCTCACTCCCTCTGCCTCCAGTGATTGATTTCTTCTCCCTCCCAAGTGGGATTGAAGCATCCTCACTTGGGCCCTTCCAATTGTTAACCTTTTTGAGTTCTGTGGATTGTATCCTGGGTATTCTGTACTTTTGGGGGCTAATATCCACTTATAAGTGAGTACATACCATGAATGTCCTTTTAGGTCTGAGTTACCTCACTCAGGATGATATTTTCTAGTTCCATCCATTTGCCTGCAAAACTCATGATATCCTTGTTCATAATCGCTGAATAGCATTCTGTTGTATAAATGAACCATATTTTCTCTATCCATTCTTCTGTTATGGGACATCTGGGTTGTTTCCAGCTTCTGGCTATAACAGATAAGGCCACTATGAACATAGTAGAGCACGTGCCCCAGTGGTATGATGGGACATCTTTTGGGTATATGCCCCAGAGTAGTATAGCTGGGTCTTCGGGTAGATCTACTTACAATTTTCTAAGAAACCTTCAGATTGACTTCCAGAGTGGTTGTATCAGATTACAATCCCACCAGCAATGGAGGAATAAAATATTCAAACTTTTATCAGATTCCCCAGTGCTATCTTATACTGTCTCAGTGTTGTCGCTCCACTGCCCAACCTTTATAAGCAAGACTTCGGCTTTTCATTTTCAGCTATAGAAACCTTTTTGGCTGTTATCTTTTTCACTAGTAGCATCACAGAAAGAACACAGGATCATCTTACTCTTACTTCAGAGAAACCAAATAAAGAGCAGATAGAAAATTGGAAGACTGGCTTTTCCTAAGTGGCCTCTCAAAGTTTCTTTTCCTTACTTAACTGTTCTGAGTGGTTTTAAGTGTAGGGTAAAAAGTCTGAGCTTTCTTCCAAGTTTGAAACCAAACCCCACCAAACCCACCAATTCCTGAGCTCAAAAACCTACCAATCCCTGACCTAAAAATCCCACCATCCCTACCTTTCACCCTAGAAACCCTGTGTCCTGCTCTGTTCCCTACGACTTCTCTCCCAGCAGAGGCAACCACTTCTTGTGTGTTTCCCAATAAATCTCTTGTGTGATATTCATTGTGTAGTGTGAGTTTTTGGTGTCCCTTGGCTCCAGACTGCCAGAATACTTTTCTTCTTGGAGCTGCAACACTGCTATTGGAAACTTTTCCTCTCCAAGCTTAACACTACACAGTACGCAGCCGCTAGTGCAGCATTTCTGTCAAGAAATTTACATATTTGGAGTGTGACTGTACCAAACAATACAAGATTGTTTTGTTACCTCCAGGTGCCTATGAGACGTGGTTATATAATCACAGCATGAAGTGCTTAAATGGGCAGAAGGAATGCTATCAGGTGTGGTAGAACAGGCCTGTAATCCCAGCATTCAGAAGACTGAAACCGGAAGATTGTAAATGCAAAGACAGCATTGGCTGCAGAGTGAGACACCATAGAAAGCAAACAAACAACAATAAAGAGATGCTAAACTACCCTGTCATTCAACACTGCAAGCCTCAGAAGTTGTCTGTATGTCAGATGGTATAAGTGCTGGTGCAGAGAAACTAGGCCAGTCCCTGGGCAGAGTTACTGGGTATCGAAGAGCACAGGCTGTCTTGGGACAGGGGATGGGGTGGCAGAGGACAATTGAGAAAATGGTAGAAAACAAGCTGGTTTTATATGGCAGTCAGCAAGGTGGGGACCTAAACTAATATAGACTGTCTGAATTGACTAGGTGCCCTTGCCCAAGGTAGTTGACCTTTGGGGGAGGTTAAGGGAAGTTCCTGGAGAGTTAAGTGTGGTTTCTGGCCAATAGGAATGGGCCGTAGAAGATCTACTTTTCTAGTAAACAGAAACCACTCCTTTAAGCTTTAGTCATTCGGTTTACCTGGCCAAAGTCCTGTTTAGGACAGTGTCACTCTTCCTGCCATGGGGGAGGGGGAGTTTGCACTGAATAGTTGGCAAGTTGAGAAGACTTCTGCACTTATCAAGAGCCGCTTATATCAGGGATGTTTTGGATGACAAGAATTTCCTGTACATCAAGTGAAACATTGATTAGAAAACATGTAGAAAATTTTAAAGAACTATACACATTAAGGCATCTTTTAGGATCTGCTTGGCCTGTCATCAATTTCTTTTCCTCTCACAGTGGAGGATGGCTGTGTGAACATGCCACCATTATAAAGAAGGAGCCAGGCTTTGAACACCTATTAACATTATTTCTCCCAAGATGACACAACAATTGAGAATTAGTGGCGTTCATACTCAAATATCTTCTATTTTAAGCCCAATTTCTTAGCACCTGCCATTCTGCCTTCAATTTTATAGATACAGATGATGTATGTGTCTCATCCCCGTGACAGTTGAGTGAGGTAGGTTCTGTGTTAAGACCTACCAAGGTCTTACAAGAATAGTATGCCACCTAAAATATCACAACTTAAGCGGGAGGGAAGTAGCGGTCAGCACTGCAATCTCTAGTGATGCCTCGAACGTGATAGGTGATACTCTTTTTCTTCTCTAACTTTGGGCCTCCTATGGCCATTAGGAATTTGAAAAACAAATTCTATGTTGTATTGATCTAAGCATTCACTTGAGTCTCCTTAGACATTACTAACAGAAGCCAATTAACACCATTTAAATATATAATATGCAGTGTCAGAGTGTTAAGTATAACAGCCACTTACAGAGTTAGGGTAGAAGTCACCTCAGACATGAAGCCTGATGGAAGTCCCAGCTCTGCATTCTATGAAACTAGATTCTGCAGTTTATTTTGAGACCAAAGGCCATTTGGTCTTCACCTTTTTTGATCTGTTCTGGTTATGGGTGATGATTTGCAGGCCCATTTGTATATTATGAGCTGCACTGCCAGTTGTTGAGAGGGACAAAGACTATTGAAGGCTGGATGGCTCACAGGTATTTGCCATAATTACCTGTACAAGGCTGGCTTCTAGCCTGATCTACTCAAAGTACTGGCATCCCTTTCATATCTGGCTTCCTATTTGCATTGAAAGGGTTTTTTTACATTATATATAGTATAGCTGAGTTTAAGTCACCATGTATTTTATGCAATATTTAGGTATAGCTGTTTTTGTTTTTTTTTTTTTCTTTTGAGGAGGGTGATGTTGTTTGTTTGTTGAGTCAGTAGACTAGCTAGCAGCTTGGAATTTGATAAATAGACCAGGATGGCCTTGAACACACAGAGATATTCTTGCCTGTATGTCCCAAGTGCTAGGCTTAAATGCTTATACCTCTGCATCAGGGAGTGCGGCTGTTTATAAATGAGTGGGTTTCTGCATTTCAGGTGTCAGATTTGGTGATAATTCTGAATTATGACAGAGCAGTAGAAGCCTTTGCAAAGGGTGGAAACCTGACCCTTGGAGGGAATTTTACTGTAGCAGTTGGGCCCCTAGGCAGGTGAGTAAAATATTCTAAACTGTAAAGACAAAAAGTCATAGCTTTTTTTACATTAAGAAGAAATTTAAGTTAAAATGAACACGCATGATTTCTAAATTTTTTCATAAGCACAGACCACACTTTCTGTTGAATTGACATAAAATTTTCTATAAGTATAGTCAAGTTTTATTAACTGATAAAGGGTATAAGTGTTGTGGAATAAAGGACTTTTTAAGTAAGTCATTAGAATGAGAAATGGTTGAATCTTACTGAGCAGCATTTACACCACTGGTTTTGTTTCCCTTCTCTGTTAATGAAGTAGTATTCTTGCGTTAGTAACCATGCTAGAGAGTTACAATTGCTGCCTACTCCCAAAAGCTAACCAGCCATCTGAAATGTTCTCTGTAAGAAGAATCCATGCTCAGCACTCCTCTCTGGTTGAAAGGACTACACCCAGATCTCTCCCCAGCAGACCGTCAGCCCTTCTACAGCAGTTTCATGTGATAGGTCTCCCCACAGCTGCCTTCTCTTCAAGACACATTACAACCCTAGCTCAGCCACAGAAAGGCATTACCTAGGAAGACAGGCCTTGTGGCTAAGTGCCAGTGATGAGCAGTCATCTTGGTTCTGCCATCTTTTGTAGGAACCTGGAAGGCAACGTGTCCCTGAGGAGCTCTGCAGCCGTCTTCACGTACTGCAAATCCCGGGGCCTCTTTGCCGGTATCTCCCTAGAAGGAAGCTGTTTGATTGAAAGGAAAGAAACCAACAAGAAGTGAGTTCATACAGGGCGACTTTGATTGATTTTTTTTTTGAAGTATGCGATGAGAAGATAATCCTTCAAAATTTGTCATAGTTTAAGAGTTTGCAAGTATATTTATATTATCATTTAAATACAACAAGGTCTATATTTAAAACTTGTAAAATAAAATTAGTGTTACTTGGGGCTGGGGAGATATCTCAGCAGTGAAGAGCACTTGTTGCTCTTACAGAGGACCTAGGTTTATTTCCCAGCACCCTCATGGTGGCTTACAACCACCAACAAATTCCAGTCCCAAGGGATGAGACACTCCTTCTTACCTTTGAGGGCACCAGACAAGCATGAAGTCCACATAGATACACCCAGGCAAAACACATAAAATAGTAATAAAGTACTTAAAAATTTTGAAAAGTAGTATATGCTTATGAAAATAAAACTTAGACAAAATAAAATATGTTATATTTTTCTTACTAATACTTTTCAACTACCTCCTCTTTCTCCTTTGTCTTCTTTTGCCAAATAAGATTACAATCATGGCATATATATATTACAATCATGGCATATAATCATGACCCACAATTGCAGATGTGGATTTTTTCTGCTTGGCATTGTAATAAGCACAACCGTAAGTTGTTGGCCAGGTAGCATATACTAGGTGGCAATATGACATTCTCATGCCTTGTAGTGAGCACAGCAAATAATCCTGTGGGTTGTTCAGAAGTACCTCACTGTGAAAGATTTTCTATCATCACACTCTAGATTGTCTTCTTCCATACCAAATAGAAACCAATTTTGATTCAAAACCCAATTTGATTTTTAAAATATTTGTTGCTATCTCAGAGCTTCCTTAATCTTGTGTCTGGACAGTTTTTCCTCAAGTGAGTCTTAGAGATCAAATCCAGCACACTACAGAATCACACGCCCAAGGTGACCAGCGTCTGAATGACTTACAGGGCCCTGCCACTATGGACAGACACTCCACTGAGTTTGGAGTAAATACTCCTACTAGATTCATACCAATTTTCCCAAGAGTACAATATCGTACTGCTACCATGCATATAAACCAGAACTACTAGTCTGAATGAAGGAAATTAAATTCATCTTATGCAAGCAAGAGTGATATGTTTGTCCACTTCTAGTTTCATGAAGTTGAAAATGCTTTTAGAAACTCCTAATTCTAGGCAGTCTTCTTCCTAAATCTCAGCTAAATCTTAGTAAACTATAACAAATAATCCCTTAATAAACTGCAGATTCTCCCATTAAAACAAACATTTTAAAGAAATTACAAAGCTATATCTAGGACTTCCTTTATAGAAAATCATAAAGATAAAGCTTATGAAATATGTGTGCTTTGCATGTTTATGTATTTCTATATAATTATGTCTGTGTATATATGACATGTGTTTTGTATGAAGAAAAGTAAATATCTATATTTACATTCACTAACTTAGAAAGTGAGCTTGGGATGAGTCTAAGAATTAAACATGGGCTAAGACTTGTGGTATATGATGTTTTTCATAAGAATGATTACACATGTATGTGGATGTGCTATATTCATCTCCAAAGCAGCTCTGTATGCTACAGAAATGTTAACTTTCTATTTACTAGATTTTACTGCCAGGACATTCGAGCTTATGACATTTTATTTGGAGATGTTCCACAGCCTGCTCAAGCAGAAGATCTTTATGAAATTCTTAATTCCTTCACTGAAAAGTATGAAACCGAAGGACAGCGCATCAATTTGAAGAAAGTAGCACGGGAGCAGAGGAAGGTGCTGTGGCCAGGCTTCTTGCTTCTCTCAGTGAACATGAGGGGTTCTGTCTTAGGACAGCCTATCTCTGCTTTCAAGTTCCCAGTAACATACTCAGCTTCCTTTATGATTCATTTATGTAAAATCTTCAAAAATACCCTAGAGTTTTGACATTGTAGAGATTTTAAGAATAGTTTGTCTTCTCCAATTGTATGTCTCTTAGGATGAAATCTGGCAATGCCAGAGAACCAATTCTATCTGTGCCTTTCTTTCTTTGGTTTCTACTTTGTTCCTGTTGTGCAGAGTGAAATTGAAGTATAGAGTTTAAGTTATCACTGCCTGTCCCTGCCCAAGTGCCAGAGTGTACTAGACCACACACACATATCAGAGGGGGAGGAGCTCAAGTGCCAGAGTATACTAGTTCAGCCCACATTAGAGTCTTACATCCAGCCCTGTACCATACACATGAGTTTCTGGGAGCCCAGTTAATAAATACAAAGGCAGAAACCTGACAAACAGATTGGAGGCAAAATCTTCCTATTCTCATAACTAAAAGCTGATTTTTAAATTTTGTGTATTTATTCTTGTGCCTCCCAGGCCAAAGAATTACCTCCAAAACCATCATCAAGGCCACAGCAATCCCGCCCACCTGTGCAGATGAATGCTGGCTCCCAGGGTAAGTGCTTCTGTTGCAGTTTAAACATAACAGTATTTAAATAATTATTAAGTATTAAGAAAGCAGTTAACCTTTGTTATATTTTGACATCAAATAGAACATTTAAGAGAAAAATGAAGGTTCAGCCTCTTCTAAGCCATGACACAAGCTTTCATACATGAATCTTCACTGTTGTAATTTGTGAAGATGACTCTCACTCATAAGGAATTTTCTTAAATCTACAATGAGATTTATATTTATATTTAATTTTCTTAAATATGGGTCTTGAAAAATTACTCAGCATTTAATAACACTTGATGCTCTTGCAGAGAAACCTGTCTTCGTTCCTAGCACCCACATGGTGGCTCAAAACTTCTGTAATCCTATTTCCAGGAGACTGGACACCTCTTCAGGTCTCTGTGGGCAATGCACATGTGTGGTTCACATATACACAGGCAAAACATTCATATAGCTAAAATAAAAATAAAAGAATCTTTAAAAATTCAATTTGTTTTACTGTATATTCTTACAAGTATGTGGTCTCCGTGAAGTGAAGTAGGTATAGCTCTGCTGAGGGCCAGCCTCAGTCGTTTCAGGTTCTCAGGAATGGGAGGATTGGATCAGCACGAACTCAGAGTCTCAGGCAGTGATGAAGGTGCAAGATGACAGGTGACTCATTGCTCTTCTGAAGCGGCACTTGGAAACAGCTTTCTCTTTCTCTCTGTCTCTGTCTCTGTCTCTTTCTCTCTCATTCACCCTCCCTCTCTCTCTTCCTTCCTCCCTCCCTGCCCACTCTCTCTGTCCTATCTTCTCTCTCTCTCGTGTTCTCTTCTCTCTCTGAGTTCACCTCAGTCTTTTATTGGTTACACACTTCTTTGTTGTACAATAATGCATAATCAAAAGGCTTTTCGTTATTTTCCTCAAGCCCATTAGTTTTCCTGAAAAAAAAAAAAAAAAACCCATGTAACCATGCCACCAGAAAACACAATGTACACACAAAGTCACAGTTCAGTGTCTGCTAAAGCAAGTTGTACATTAACTTTTAACTCTCAGAAAAACCTTCAAATCACAGGTCATCTGGGCATGAACTTATGGTTACAACATTAGCCTGAGAACAGAAAGGTGCAAACGGTCAGGGCAATATTAATATTTTTAACTAATCCTAAACTTGCAAAAATCTGTTTATTAAGCACACCCAAATACCTATTTCTACAGTGCTTTGCAAACTCTTTTGCATATGCAATGTGAATTCCTCTTGCAGTTCCCCCTAGGGCTCCTTCACAAGCTGAAATTCTCTTGAAACTTGTACCCTAATTTCCTTAGGCAGGCGATGCCAGGGGGTCAAATCAGTATGTCCCCGTCTTTCCAGGAAGGTTAGCTCACTAATGCAGTAGACCCAGCTATTTCTTGTCCCTTGTATTTTCTATGGCCATCCCTGTCCTTAATAACCCAGACTCAGTGTTCCTTTTCCTTGGGGTCTTCAATTCTCTTAACTACTAAAGATTCAGGTTTCTCAAAAAACATTTTCTGCTTCAAATGCCTGCTGGTACAGCTCAACCATCTTGGGTTGGCTGAGTCCCAGAGAACAATTAAAGGCATCAGCCCCCACATCCAGAACGCCTTGTCCCCTTATGCCTGGGTTGACTGCTTGAATGGCCAAGGCCAGCTCAGTTTGTTGCTATAGACATCAGATCTATTTACCGCTCTAGTAAGTCCTTTCCCAGAAAGTTTTACCAGAGTTTTATTTGAGGACAAATATGATATATGTGTGTGTGTGTGCGTGTGTGTGCGCACGCGTGTGTGTGTGTGTGTGTGTGTGTACATATATATGTATATGTGTGTATATATATATATATATAATGCAAAACAGATAGGCATCAAGAAAGAGCAACGCCATCTGTATACTAGAAAGCCAGAGATTTGTTATGCAGGTTGTGCAGGTTGACTGGTGCTTCTGCAGCCAAAACTATGTCATGTAGCCACACTGGCAACCGTGTTGCACCTGACATAACTAAGTTTTATAAACACCCAGGTTTCTTTTTGTCATCATACCTGTTTTGATTTTTTTTAAAGTTAAAGCTTTTTTATTATTAATTATTTATTTACATTTCAAGTGTTGTCCTCCTTCTCAGTCCCCATTCCATGAATTCCCCACTGCATCCCCCATCCCCCATCCCCCTCACCTCTAAGAGGGTGCTCCCCTACCCATCACCCACTCCACCTCACTCCTCTATCATTCCCCTTCTCTAGGGTGTCAAGCCTCCACAGGACCAAGCTCATTCCCTCCCACTGAGGCCAGACAAGGCAGTCCTCTGCTACATATGTAGTGGGGGTCATGGACCAGTCCATGTATGTTCTTTGGCTGGTGACTTAGTCCCTGGGAGCTCTGAGGGGTCCAGTTAGTTGATACGGTTGTTCTTCCTATGGGATTGAAATCCCTTTCAGCTCCTTCAATCTATCCCCTAACTCTTCCATAGGGGTCCCAGACCTCAGTTCAATAATTGAATCTAAGAATCTGCATCTGTCTCAGTCAGGTGCTGCTAGAGCCTCAGAGGACAGCCATGCCAGACTCCTGTTTGCAAGCACATCTTGGCATTAGCAGTAGTATCAGGGTTTGGTGTCTGCGCATGGGATGGATCCCAAGTTATGGCAGCCTTTCCTTCAGTCTCTGCTCCATTTTTGGTCCCTGCATTTCCTTTAAACAGAAACAATTCTGGGTCGAAAATTTTGAGATAGATGGATGACTCCATTCCACAACTGGGGGCCATATCTATCTACTAGACGTGGTCTCTTCGGGTTTCATCTCCCCACTGAGGGGAATTCAGCTAAGGTCATCCCAGTTGAGTCCTGGAAGTCTCTCACATCCTTGGTGTCTGGTACTTTCTAGTGGTTCAACCAGTCCCCCACCCCACACTGCTGGCCCTCTGGGTTTCTCTTCTGTTTCCCTCCATACCTGATTCTGCCCCTCCTCTTCCACTTTATTTTTTGTCATATAGATATGTGTGTATGTATATATGTATATATATGTTTGTGTATATGTATATATGCATATATGTATTTATATATGTATAATCTTTACATCCCTTCCATTCTTTTTCCATTGTATATATATAGAATCTTTCCACCCCTTTTTTCATGATGTTCCCAGTGCCTTGTTCACAGGGTACTAGGATTGTATTGTGTATTGTATTGTATTGTATTGTATTGTATTGTATTGTATTGTAGCTATGTTACCTAGGATTGAGTAGGCTACAGTCGGTCTTTGTCTACATTCTGACCAGTAGTGGCTATCTCTATAATGGTTTCTGTCTGCGACAAAAAGCAGCTTTAATGACTAACAAGAAGTATACTTATCTCTGGACATAAAGATAAGTATTTATAATACAGTTTACAGCTGTCTTCTGAGAGGCTCTGCGAGATCCTGACCAAATACAGATGCGGATGCTTGCAGCCAAACATAGGACTGAGCACAGGGATCTCAATGGAGGACTTAGGGGAAGGACTGAAGGAGCTGAAGGGGCCTTATCTGGCATCAGTGGGAGAGGAGGCCCTTGGTCCTATGAAGGCTTGATGCCCCAGTGTAGAGGTATGCTAGGGCAGTGAGGCAGGAGTGTGTAGGTGGGTGGGGGAGCATCCTCATAGAAGCAGGGTAAGGGCACATGGGATAGGGAGTTTGTAGAAGGGAAACTGGGAAAGGGGATAACATTTGAAATGTAAATAAATAAAGTATCTAATTTTTAAAAAGAAAGCATAAAAAACTAGATTTGCATTGTGATAAATTATAGTAACAAAACAAATTATACTGATTTAGAAAAGTAGAAATAGTAGCTTCTTCTGTGAGATCTGTGACCTCACTGGCTATGGGTAGTTGACTGGGTTTCTAGTACCAGGCATGAGTTCCCTCCTATTGAGCAAGGTTAAGTCCAATTAGATGGTTGTTAGTTACTACTCGCTGTAAGAGCTGCTGTTCTAGCACTAGGGACATCTTACCAGTGTGGTCATCATTTTAGTCCATAGACCTTACAATTAGGCAGGGCTTGCTTTTCTCCCTTGATTACTTTTCTCCCTTGGTTACTTGCATAGAACCTTCCAGTGCTGCAGAGGTATTCCTCAGGGAGGAGGCTATTAGGTTTACTCAGGCTCCATCCCTCCAAGTCCTGTGTCCAAAGTGTGGTGTCTTCAGCAGTGTCTTACCTTAAAACTCTAGGAGGCAACAAAGGGCAGAATCGACTGTGATGCTTTGGATCCTCTTGGATTCCCCTGGATCCCCAAGCTTAGTGTTGGGTTTTGTCGTTGTTTTGTTTTGTTTTTTTAAGTGAGTCTATGGCTCTTGGGGGAATCATTATTACCCCCAAGTGGCAGAACTTCATTTAAACTATAAATATGTATATTTATGGGTGTGTGTGTGTGTGTGTGTGTGTGTGTGTGTGTGTGTGTGTATAAACACAAAATAGTATGTTTTCCTCTGGCTCCACCATCCTTAGTGTTATTTAACCTTCCTCCATCCCTCTCCCTCTGGATCACCTTCTTTCCCCAACCCCATTTTTCTGTCAGTGTTCATAGCACCCGTGACCTCCTGTCTCACTCTCTAGAAATCTTTCTCCTGGACCCCATAGTCCCTTTTCATCTTTGTAGTTTAAGAGCAGGTCTCTCCAGGTTCTTACTCACATCTTAAGATTCACAAATGAGGGAAACCATGTGGCATTTGTCTTTCTGGGTGTGGGCTTCCTCATCCAATGTAATATTTTTTCATTATATATGTTGTTTTTTATTTGTTTTGTTTTTATATTTTCTTTATTTACATTTCAAATGTTTTCCACATTCTAGGTCTCTCGTTCTGAAAGTCCCTACCCCATTCCCCTTCCCCCTGCCTCTGTGAGGGTGCTCCCCCCCCACTGCCATCTTCTCACCCTGGCATTCCCCTATACTGGGGCATTGAACACCCTTAAGCCCAAGGACCTCTCCTCCCACTGCATTGCCTTATTCCTGGGCATATGCCAAAGAGTAGAATAGCTGAATTATAAGGTAGATCTACATTTAGCTTTTTTGTTAAATCTCCACACTGATTTGCACAGTGGCTGTACCAGATGCAGTTCTACCAACAGAGAACAAGGGTCCCCTTTCTCCACATCCTCTCTAGTGCGTGTTGCTGGTTGTTTTCTTGATCTTGGCCATTCTTCCTGGGGTTAGATGAAATACCAAAATAGTTTTAATTTGTGTTTTTCTAATTATTAGGAATGTTGAACACCTAAAGATATTTCTTGACCATTATTGTTATTTCTTCTTTTAAGAACCTTTTGTTCTGATCCTTAGCCCATTTTTAATTGGGTAATGAGTTATCTTTATTCTTTAATTTTTTGAGTTCTCTTTTTATTCTAGATATTGTCTGTAAGATGTTTAGTTAATATTATTTCCACTCTGTAGGTTTTCTCTTGATTGTTACTTCACTGTACAGATATTCTTTTAGTTTCATGAGATCGTAGTTTTCAACTGATGACTTTAATTCCTAGGCAAGTGTAGTTCTAGTCAGCAATCCTTCCTTGCACATATACCTTGTTGGCTCTGCCTGCGTTTTCTTCTAGCAGCTTCAGCTTTCTAGGTTTCACATTGAGATCTATGTGCATTCCAAGTTCCTTTTTGTGCAGTGTGTAGATACGAGGCTAATCACATAATTCCAAATGTAGGCACCCAGTTTTTAACCACAATATTTGTTGAAGAAGCTGTCTTTTCTCCAGTTTGTATTTTTGGTATCTTTGTCAAATATGATATAGCCATGCTCATATACACACATATTTGGGTCTTCTATTTAGTTCAGTTGATGTTTATGTCACTTCTTGTGCTGGAACCATGCTGTGTTTATTTCTGTATCTCTAGACCATAGCTTGAAACCTAGTATGGTTATTCTTCCAGTCTTTCTGATCAAGATTGCTTTGACTCTCCAGGGTATTTGTGGCTCTATATGATTTAGGACCTTTCTTCCTAATTTCTATGAAGAATGTAATATGTATTTTTATTACATTGAATCAAAAGCAATCTGTTAATTGCTTTTAGTAAGATGATCATTTTTTTCTCAATATTAATTCTACCAATCCGTGATTATAGAGAGAGGTCTTTCCAGCTTCTGACGTGTTCATCTATCTCTTTCTCTAGAAAGTTTTCATTGTAGGAGGTCTTTTACCTTCTTGATTAGGTTTATTCCTAGATATTTTGTTTATTTTAATTGTTTCATTATATCTTATGTGTATTGATGTTTTATCTGCATGTATGTGTGACACATGTGGACAGTACCCAAGGAGACCAGAAGAGGGTGTTAGACTCCTGAAAATGGAGTGAACAGGCAGTTGTGAGCTGCCATGTGCAAACTGGGAGTGAAACTTGGGTCTTCTGGACTAGTTGGCCCTGTTAACCTCTCAACCATCTCTCCATAATCTTTTCTTTCTTTCTTTCTTCTTTTTTCTTTTTTTGGGAGGAGAGGGTTAGGGATGGGGAATGAACTGGGTGGTGAGTTTCTTTAGTTGTTGTTGTTTTGGTTTTTATTTGGTTTTGCTTTTGTTTTTGTTTTTGTTTTTTTTTTCCCTGAGGCTAATGTGAATGGGAGTGTTTCCATGATCTCTGTCAGGATGTTTGTTACTAGTATCTAGAAAGGCTACTAATTTTTGTTAGGTGATTTTGTATCTTAACACTTCACTGAAAAGTGTTGATCATTTCTAGAAGTTTTCTGGTAGAATTTTGAGGATTTTTTAATGTGTAATATCAAATCACCTGTAAGTAGGGATAATTTAACTTATTTTTCTATTTGTATCCCTTTGATTTTCTTCTCTTGTTTTATTGCTCTAGCTAGATTCCAAGTGCTATATTGAATAGAAGTGGGGATAGTGGACAAACCTGGTTCAGTCCTAATTTTAATAAGGTTGCTTCAAGGTTTCTACATTTGGATGTTGGCTATGGGTTTGTCATATATGACCTTGATTAGGTTCAGGTATGTACCATCCTTCTGCCCTACAGTTTTTAGGACTTTTATTACGAAGGCATGCTGGGTTTCGTCCGGTCTTATTTTAGAGATGATTGTGTGATTTTTGGCTTTAGTTCATTTATATGATTTATTACATTTATTGACTTAAATATATTGAGCTATTTCTACATCTCAGGGGTAAGGCCAACCTGATAGTTCTAGATGCCCTTTTTTATATAATCCTGTAATTGTTTTCCAAATTTTTTTTAGGATTTTTGTCTATGTTCATCAGGAATATTGGCCTATCATCTTTTTTTGTTGTGTCTTTATTTAGTTTGTGAATTATAGTAATGCATGCTATATAGAAGAAGTTTGAAAGTGTTTCTTCTGTCTCTATTGTTTTGAATAATTTAAGAAATATTGATTATAGATCTTCTTTGAAACTCTGGTAGACTTCTTCGGTGAATCCATCTAACCTGGACCTTGTTTTTTTTTTTTTAGCCAGATGGCTTTTAATTTGATTATGTTTGTTTAGGCTGTTGATCTTTTCTTGGTTTACTTTAGATGGTTTAAATGAATCTATAAATTTGTCTATTTTTAAATTTTTCTGACATAATAGACTGTAGAGTTTTAAAGTATTTCCATATAATCTGAATTTCTTTGACATCTGTTGTAATATTTCCCTGGTCATCTCTGATTTATTGATTTGGTTTATCTCTTTCTCTCTTTCAACTAATTGGTTTTTTCAGTGGTGTTTATCTTCTCAAAAGCCAGCTCTTAGATTTATTGATTCTTTGTATTATTTTATTTGTTTCTGTCTCGTTAATTTATGCTCTGGTTTTGGGTTTTTGTTTATTTGGTTTGTTGGTTGGTTTAGTTTGGCTTTGGATTTTCAAAACATAGTTTCTCTATGTAGCTTTGGCTGTCCAGAAACTCACTTTGTAGACTAGGCTAGCCTTGAACTCAAAGATCAGCCTGCCTCTGCCTGCCAAGTACTAGAATTAAAGGAATAGGCCACTACTGCCTGGCTTATGCTCCTGTTTTTAATATTTCTTGTCATCTATTGGATTTGGGTTTAATTTATTCTTGCTTTTCCAAATTCTTAAGTTGCATCATTACATCAACTGTTTGTATTTTTCCTGATACTTTAATGTAGGCACTTAGAGCTATAAATTTCCCTTAGGACTGCCTTTCTTTTTTATTGTCTTTCAAATTAATTAAAATATAATCACACTACCCCATCATTGTTATATATGGAAATGCAAGCTGCTGAGTCTGACTTAGGCTGCTTATCTCTGTGGAAAACTAACTCTCCCTCAGCAACCACTAACCGTCTACAGCTCCTCAGAGGTGGGCGCCCCTGTGATTTCCCTCTTCCACATTGGCATTTCTATTGGTGTTATCATTTTTCTGGTCTTTTTAAGCAGACATCTTATTGAGATTTTGTGGGTATGTTTTCCGATCCTATCTAGAAGACACAATATCAAAGCATACATCTTGGTTTTCTGGCTCTTATAATCTTTTCACTCCCTCTTCCACAACATTCTCTGAGCCTTAGGTATAGGAGATGTGTTGTAAATATATCTATAAGTGCTAAGCAGCCCATAGTTACTTTTTCTCTGGATTTTGAAAAATTGTGGATTCCTGTCATGTCTTCTACCATGAAAAGAACTACACTTCTCTGTGAGCATAAGGATAAGTATTTAGAACACAGTTAGGGATTATCCTGGTTTATTGAAGTGATAGTAATAGGCTCTCCTCTGAGATCTGTGACCTCACAAACCACAGGAAGTCAAGCCACCAGGTTTGCGATCCCAGTCATAAGTTCTCTCTTAGTGAGTAGGTCTTAAGTCCAATTAGACAGCTATTGGTTCCACCAAGACATGTATCTTGCCATGCTGATCATTGCTGAATTTCCCACATGGTGGCTCACAACCATCTATAATGGGACCTGATTCCCTTTTATGGTGTATCTGAAAACAGCTAAGGTGTACTCATATACATTGTTGAATTTCATAGGCTTAAAACTGCTTTTAATGTGTTCCAGGGGGCTTTGTTGTGTTTTGTCTTCATTTTTATTTAGTTCTAGGATTTATAATTTTTCTCTGACCCCCATTTATCATTAAATAATGTATACTTTAATTTCCATGAGTTTGTGAAAGTACTAGAGATTTGTTTGCTGTTTTTTTTTTAAATTGATTGTGTTGTGGTCAGATCAGATATGGGGAGTTATTTCAACTTCTGAATTTCTCAAGGTTTGTTTTATGTCGCAGTATGATATTCTTTGATGTTTGGATGGAATATTCTATAGAACTCTATTAAGTCCATTTGATATATAATGTCATTTAGTTCTGATATTTCTCTGTTTATTCTTTGTCTAGGTAGCCTGTTTTTTGAGAAAGTTAGGTACTAAAATCACCTACTATTAATGAGCTGGAGTTAATCTGTGTCTTTAATTTCAACTTTACTCTGTTTATGAGATTGGATATTCCAGAGATGATTCACACACACACACACACACACACACACACACACAAATACACGTGGTAATGTCTTCTGAGTTAATTATGCCCATAATAAAAATGAAATATTCTTCTTTTTCTCTTTAGATTAACTTGTTTGCAGTCAGTTTTGTCAGGTATTAGAATAGTGACCTCTCAAATTGCTTTCTGGTCCCATCTTTCTGGTCCCATTTGCCTGGAATATTTTTTTCAGTCCTATCCCTTTAAGGTAGTGCCTGTCTTTGAAGATAAGATGAGTTTCTTGTACACAACAGATATATGGATTTTCTTTCTTAATCTGTTCAACTAACCTGTGTCTTTTTATTAGGAAGTTGAGGCCATTAGTGTTTAAAGTTATTGTTGAATGGTATGTATTGCTTGCTTTCATTTTGTTGGTGCTGATTTTTCCTGTTTGTGTTCTTAGTCATATTTTGTATTTCAGCAATTTTAGCTTAGTTGGCATATGTCTGTCTAATATCTGGTAATCTACCCAAAATTATTCCTATTCAGCTTCTTGAAGTAGGTTCTTTTAAGGTACCTGTATTTTCCCTCATGTGCTGATAGCCTTTTCTGTGTCTTTCTATTCGTGAATACCATGGGGTGTTTGTGTCCTCAGAGTGCATGAGGCTGCCAGGGAATATGGAGAAGAGGCAGTTTCCAGAGCTCTAGTGCATGGAGGAGCTCCTCAGAGCCAGCCCAGTTGAGAGCGTGAGAATATAGTTTGAAGGTTGAAAGTGGGTGCTGCCATGCATTCTGTCTGCTAGGAAAGGCCTGTTGATCTTCTTTAGGCAGCCATAGTGGGATTCAGCTCACTGTGGTTTGTAGTCTCTAATTCAGAAGGAGAAATATGATTGTTTAATTCAAATAATTGGTATTCATAATATGTGGCAAGCATATGCCTTATGGGTATTTAAATTCATCCAGAACTTCAGATATCTATTAGAAGCTGTGCAGCGGCTCATCTATGTGAAGTATGAATGTTTAGAGATCCCTGTGTGGAGCTGGAACTTTTCTTGCTAAGGTATTCTTTGGTTGCTTCTAGGAGAGATGTGCATAGACCATAGACTAGTATCAGGCACTTCAGATACTTTTGCCTTGTACATGGTCTTTTGTACAGTATTTGAGGCATCTCTCAGTTTACAGCCTGACCCAGTAGTGTAAACCTTTAACAAGGTCAAGATTTGATAATTTTGTGTGTTTTATATACAGTAATAAGCTTTTAAGTCTCCCCCCACCATTTTATTTTAACAGGTAATAGAAATGAATATAAGCTATATCCTGAGCTTTCTAGCTACCATGAGAAAACTGGTAAGTAAAAAGCTATTACTTAAAAAACTACATATAAGCACCCTACAGTCACATAATTTCCAGTTAATCTGATAGGTTATGAAAATCTCTGAGAAAGTATTCATAACTCTATGAGAATTTTTTAAAGTAAGTTTAATTATAAATATTATTTAGTGACAAATGACATGTTTTTGGTCTCTGATAGGCTTTGTAATGTTCTAAATTATCCACTGAAGTCATCAAATTATATGCTTCTGAATTTATAAACAATTGAGGAATTAGCCATTTTGTGTAAATATAAATAATGTCTAGAGACCAGGTAATCAAACTTTTAAATATTATCACGTAGATAAAAATATTTTAAGTGTCTTTCCTGGTGAACCTGGGACTTTTGTATTCTCCTGGCTCAGCTGTGCCCTGCTGTGCTCTGTTTTCATGTTTTCTGCTGTGACCCCATGGCTCTGCTCCCATTGTAAGACAGTGTACACAACATGTACATTTGTGGAGGCCAAAAGACAACCTGAAGGAGTCAGTTCTCTTCTTCTGTCATGTGGATCCTAGGGATCTATCTCAGGTCCTTCAGCTTTCAAAAGGAGAGAATTCTAAGGTTAACATTGTGAACATTGCACAGATTGTATAGTGTGAGTTCTGATACCCTTCAGGGAGCCAAAAATCAAATGCTAACTGACCAGTTTCTATCTTACCAACCCATACTTCAGCTTCTTTCCTAAAGTATTTATAATTTGATAATATTTTCTTGTTTTAGGCAGTTTGAATCAGCCAATAGAAGTGACAGCATTATACTCTTTTGAAGGACAACAGCCAGGGGACTTGAACTTTCAAGCAGGAGACAGAATCATAGTTACATCAAAAACTGACTCAAATTTTGATTGGTGGGAAGGAAAACTTCGAGGTCAAACCGGAATTTTCCCAGCCAACTATGTAACTATGAATTAAAGTTCATGCTATTTTGTTATCTGATAATTACATAAACGTATTTCTACACAGGCAGCATTCACTGTTTGCTTCAAACTGTTTGAACACACCTTTGCTCCACAAATGTTTTTATCTAGTTATAAAATATTTTCTCTGCATATAAATAAATGGTTAAATTAATATGTGGCTAAGCACTTTGTGTTAACGTAACCAGATAAACTGTTCTATAGTTGCCATCGACAGTTTTTATGGGCGTGATTCTTTGGTGTTCATCAGACACACACACACCTGCTGACCCTTGAATCTGACTGCTTTCTACCTGTTGTGGTTTATAAACAAAGCATGTCTGGGAAGGAAGACCACTCACTTTTATATGAACATGGGTCAGCTTCTGAACATCTAGGTATGGTTTAGATGAGTAAATCAGCTTGTGAACATAAAGAATAGGAGGCTCACACAGAGGACAGAGTCTTCAGAGTCTTCAACAGGGAGGTCTGTGTCCAACCTTTCCCACCCTGCCATGCTTTGTGATCCATTCTCCCAAGACAAACCATAGAAGCTAGAGTGTCTCTCCCCCAAGGAGTTGTTATAGAAGCTAGAACCTGTTCTTCTCAAAGCAAATCTTCATGCCTAGAAATAGCAATCTCCCCACTCCTCCACCTTTCCATCTTGGAACTAACTATAAAGAAATTCTCTGATGGGCTTTGCCTGATAAATCTTAAGAGCCAGGCACAGGCAGGGAGTATCAGGTAGTGGCCGTTTGCCAGTTGCAGTTATGCATAGCTATCCATTCATCACGGAACTTAAGGATAAATCAGTCTGGAGGCTCCCATAAAAGATGTCCCATAAAATAATGGTCAGATATATTTCTTTTACTTCTCCCCTGTTAGCTTGTCATTTCGAAATGGGTGTCATCATGACATTATGGAACTGGCGGAAAGTGGGCCACCTCCTTTCCTCCTCTGAAATGAACAAGATCATGTCATCTTACATAGCACAGTGACTACTTGCCCTGTGCAAGAAATGTGCATATTTTGGTTAATGTGTAAGCCTCAGACCAGCCTTCATGACTGATCTTGAACAATTTACCCAACCTCTATGCCTCAGTTTCCCCACTGCTGATGATTGCATGAAATGCTTAGAACAGTGCTGAGCACATAAAGGAATCATTAAACATAAGCAGCTGTTACGTTTCCTTACACGACAAAAAACCCTGCCTTTCCTAGTGACCACTCAACCTGCCCATGTAAGGAAGACACAAAAAAGTGAGGAGGCCTTATTTTGCATTTTCCGTGTTAGGTGCTGAGGTAGCTCACTGGCACAGACAGCACACTGTTGAGGATACCTTCCCATGTTAATAATGCCAGACCTGTTCTCCTCCTAGAGTTTATTCTCTGACACTTTCTTTTCAGATACCTGCCCAGCCTCTGAAGGCACGGAGTATTAGAGAACTATTTCCCGTGTGGAGCCCTGTCTTGGAATCTCAGATCCCACGGGCCTTGTGTTGTCTGGAGGAAGTGTCTCAGAGCTGCAGGGATGTTTGTAGAGGTCAAGTAAAGATAAGGACAGATAAACTTGCAGTTTGGTCCAGAGGTGCTTTCAGAGCACGTAGGGGCGATTCTGAATGAAGTTCACGTAACAGAGAGGGAGAACAATAAAAACTAAATCAAAAGTAAGAAACTGCAGTAGATTTAGACACCAATAAATAGAATAAAGAATATTATTACTAGCACATGGGAGTAGGATATGGATCCATCAAAAATGGCCAGGGAGACCCTCCATGGAGTATGTAGCATAAAGACACACAGAGTAAGAAAACTCCTTAGAGAAGCTCAGATTTCCTGTATACTGTAGTGACTGTACTGGGTGATGACATGTCCAGTTCTTACAAGTCACTAAGGTGTAGATTATAAGTATTTTCATCCCTATGATGAGGATGTAAAGTAAGATACACTCTAAGTAGATTTAATTACTCCACAATGTTGATGTTATGGTTTGTATATGCTCAGCACTAGTAGAAGGTGTGGCCTTGTTAGAGTAGGTGTGGCCTTGTTAGAATAGGTGTATCACTGTGTATACGGGCTTTAAGACCCTCATCCTAGCTGCCTGGAAGTCAGTATTCTGCTAGCATCCTTCAGATGAAGTTGTAAAACTCAACTTCTCCTGCACCACGCCTGTCTGGATGTTGCCATGTTCCTGCCTTGATAATAGTGGATTGAACCTCTGAACCTGTAAGCCAGCCCCAATTAAATGTGGTCCTTAAAAGAGTTGCTTTGGACATGGTATCTGTTCACAGCAGTAAGACCCTAACTAAGACAGTTGACATAGTCCAAAACATTTTCTCATACATGATAAAGACATCAATTTTACCTTTCAATTAAAATAGATGTTTAGAAAGAATCTTCATGTAAAATTAGAATCCACTGGATCTATGAAAAGATTTTATAAGTAGAAGAAACAATAAGTATTGATCCTAGAGAGGTCATGAAGGCTGAAGGCCGCCTTGTTGCACCTAGGAGTGTAGAGAGCCATGGAGGAAGTTTCCATTTTTTGTATCTGTATTCCCAGGACAGGAACAGGCCTTGCAGAACCACAGATAGGCCCTAAAAACAAAGGCTGTGAAATCTTACAGCTTCATATTGTTAATAGAATGGTTTCAGGACAAGGAAAGGCTATCAATATGTTGGCTGTGAGCATGAGCAGATGGAAGTAGAGAAAGCAGGATCTTCCCACCAAATAAGGTTTGTGCTCCATAGAATAAACTATGGAGAATAGGATAGGCTTGGTTAAGACAGAAAAAGGGCAGAAGATGTGGTTATCCTTTTTCACCATGTTAATTTTAGGGATCCCCACCAGACACATCCAAGTGGGTTTGTAATAAAGTAGAAAGATCTGAAGTCAGTATTAAAATCTGGAAACATTTGCTGTGTAGTTGGTGATTAAAAACAGGGAGAGGATTCGTTTTGAGGGAGCAGAGGTGCCCCCGTGCACAGCTCCAGTCCGAAACAGGACTAGAAGAAGAAATTCCTTATGTCAGGAGAAAGATGTCCATGTAGGCTCGGAGTTCTGAACTCATGTGAAAATGAGCAATGCCTTCATGTCAGTGCCACAGCAGTTCCCTGAGTCACCATGGGCATCCCAAGTACAGCCCCGATGGGCAAGCGCCAGCATTGGCACTGGCAGAGGCTCTGAGGCAGGTACAGAGTCTGGGGCCAACTGCCATGCTTACACTCGTAGGAAGGAATGAATAAATTTTCAGGATAAATCCTACTGGCAAATTCAGTAAGTAGAACTATGCAACTTTGAAAGCTTTTGCTGTAATCTCATGAAAGCTTGTTTGATTTTTATGCTTAGTATTTGAGAAGCGTGAACAAACTCTAATTGGTCTAAAACTTCAGGAATTGTATAGACTTCATTTTTTAGTGCCATTACCCAACTGTATGCAACAATAAATTTTAAAATAGCTTATATTACTTTTGAAAACTGTTGACTTTATATTAGACAGTCTGGAAATAAAGCTGTTTCTTCCAAGGATTAGCTGATGAATGCAGTCCAGACAGATTTTCCGAAGCTCAGATTAGTAGCTCTGGGAGCTGCCTTAGGAACCCAGCTATTAAATGCGCTCAATGAGGTTGGTACAGCCATTGGCTTGGTGATAACCACACCAATGTGTATCTGTTAAATCTGGGGATTCATTAATAATTTGCAAAGATATTTTATATTGCTGAAAATAAAAAATCAGAGTATAAGACCATGTGTCATTTAATTGCACTTTTAAAGTATATATTTGTAGGGAGAATCTCTTGTGTACTGTATAGAAGCATCAGTTGTCAATTAAAAGATGATTGGCTAATGAGCTGAGGCAGGAAATAGATGGGGATTCCAGTAGAGAGAGAGGACCCTGAGATTCACCCTGAACTCTGAGCAGACAGACATGAAACTGAGAAGAGGTAAGCAGGCATGCGGCACTCATAGAATAGAATAAGTGGGTTAATTAAGTTCTGAGCTAGTTGGGGAACAAGCCCACACTTATGGCCGAGGCATTTACTCATATATAATTACAGCTCAGAGTCTTTATTTCAGGAACTGGGGTGTGGGTGGAAGAGCCCACGGTTACATATGTTAAAAAGGAAACCATATATTCAAACTGATAACAGGCCTGCATCTGGCCAGTCTGTCCAAGAGACATCATTTGTTAATAAGAAAAGTATTTTAAACATAGAGGTCTGTTTGACAGGCCCAAGTGAACAAACGTAGACCTGTTGTTACTGCTGTGATCCTGGGCAAGGGGTGGACGGAGGCAGAGTCACTGTCCTGGGAGCCAAACCTCACTAGCTACATGGATAGCCAAGGGTGGTGGGCAGTGTGGTGCCCATTGATTTGCTACTGGGGGCGTACATGGTGACAAACACCAGATCACCAGAGGATGACAGCAGCATCTAGCTAAATATAGTTCTGTCAACCCACAGGTTAACACCACACCGAGAAGGTACAGGGTCCTTTATTAGCCCTGCAAGCCCTAAACTGTTGCTGTTTAGAAGGGCGTTGTTCACCAATCGGTGGTGGCACACGCCTTTAATCCCAGCACTTGGGAGGCAGAGGCAGGCAGATTTCTGAGTTTGAGGCTAGCCTGGTCTACAGAGTGAGTTCCAGGACAGCCAGAGCTACACAGAGAAACCCTGTCTCGGAAAAAAAAAAAAAAAAAAAAAAAAAAAGAAAGAAAAGAAAGAAAGAAAGAAAGAAAGAAAGAAAGAAAGAAAGAAAGAAAGAAAGAAAGAAAGAAAGAAAGAAAGAAAGAAAGAGAAAGAAAGAAAGAAAGAAAGAAAGAAAGAAAGAAAGAAAGAAGAAGAAAGAAAGAAAGAAGAAAGAAAGAAAGAAGAAAGAAAGAAAAAAGGGCATTGCTCCATAGAAATGATACCTCAACCTCTAAGGTGCTGCTGCTTCTCCCAGAAGGCCAATGTAGAAGCAGAGGCCAGGATCAGGACCAGGTCACCTGGATGTCATCTGTTTTATGTCCTACAGGCATTTATACCTCTTGGTCTGTGCAGAGCCAGCCCTGCCACGGAGGCCTATCTGCGTAGCTGCCTTTCAGTGCAGAGCATAAACACGTGCTGGTGGTCTCATGTAAAAGTGTCAGGCAGGACAGCTGTCACTGGAATGAAGCCTGGGCTACAAGATTAGAATTCTGGAGGCTTGGGGTTTCTCAGGGAAAGGTCTTGGCTTCAGACCCTAAAGCCTAGTATTCTGGGAAATACCTTGTAATTTCCACTTAAGAAGAGCTCATATTGTTAACTACAATGCTCAAAAGGGCACACAGAAAGTTGAACGGTGGGTGAAATAAGAACAAGATAAAATGTAAATTGGGGACCCTGTGTTCTGGTTAGTTTTGTTTCGCTTTTTTCAGTTTTAGTTTTTGGTTTGATTTGTTCTTTAGCCATTTGGCATAAGCTAGAGTCATTAAAAGAGGGAACAAGATTGGCCTGTGTGTAAGACTCTGGGGACATTTTCTAGATTAATGATTGATGTGGGTGGGCCTAGCCTACCACTGCCTTGGTGCCACCACTGGGCAGGCAAGTGGTCCTAGAAGTACACTGAGTGAGTCAGCAATTGGGAACAAGCCAAAAAGTAGCTTCTTGCACAATCTGCTCCAGTTCCTGCTTCCAGGTCCCTGCCTTGAGTTCCTGTCCTGAATTCCCTTCATAATGTAAGCTATAAACCAAATAAACCCTTTCTCCCTGAATTTCTTTCAGCCATGGTGTTTTATCACAGCAAGAGAAAGAAACCAAGACACACTGAGAATTATTTTTCATCCAGGGATCTCACGCTAAGTGCCACATTTGAACATTGTTGGGCTTGTGATGGAAAAACACAGGGAATCCTTGTGTGTTGCTCACTGAGGAAGGTGCTGCCTAGTTTTGATCCTGATGCCTTAGTTCCACTGTGTTATTGCTCACCTTCCCAGGCACACTCTTGGTGGAAAATCCTGAAATAATGATAATTCTACTAGATATGAAGCCTTCCTCTGACAGCAAATTCCCCCCTCCTTCCTCCCATCCTCCCGCCAAATTCCCTTACTTCCCTCTACATTTAATTTTTTTCAATTTTCTTCATGCTTCTAGTTGAGTTGAATTAGAATAATTTAAGTTGAAATGACTTGCAAAAGGATTAAATTATAATGAAAACTCTATGCGCCTATAAACAAGAAAATTGATCATTTCTTAGTATGACGTTTATAAGTGAATACTATAATAATTAGGATCCAAACTTGGCATCTGCCTTAATTTCATGTCAAACTTAAGTCTGAAGAAGTTATTTTGTACAAGTCAATGTGATAATTCTAAAAGATATTTAAAGACAGAATGAGAAACAATGAAAATATCTTCTTGTAATATGGAAGAGTGCACATTATTGACACACAGACAACAGAATGAATGGTAGCTCCTCCTAAGAGAGGATTGACGTTGGTTTAGTATAAAAAGAATCAGGCAAATAAAACACTGTCCACCAGACTATCACAATGGTCAGTGAGCATTGTACGTTAAATTCTTGGTGTTCAGAACTGGAAATGGGTTAAATGCACAGATTTAAGAATTTCCCCCTTGAGATGCCAAGAGCAGGAGTAGTCTTTTCCCAGAGGGGTGCCCCAAAATTACCTAAACAATAACAAGTGTCCATCCCTGAAATTATGTACCTGCAAGCAAAGCTGAATGGATTCATCGGGTTGTATTTAGATGTTTATATGTCTATATAACAAAGAAGAGGAAGCCAGAAATTTGAGAAGGAGTTCTGATGAGGGGTGGAATGTGAGGAGTTGAGGGAAGAAAATGTTCTAATTATATTTTCATTTTTAAAAAGAATCTCCCATATATATATATATTTCTGTAAGAAAAAATAGACTCTATTTTTTTACTGTTCTATTGCTGTGAAGAGAAAACATGACCACTCTTATGAAAGAAAACATTTCACTGTGGGCTTGCTTACAGATTCAGAGGGTCAGACCATTATCATCATATTAGGGAGCATGGTGGCAGGCAGGCAGGCAGGCAGGCAGGCAGGCAGGCAGGCAGGCAGGCATGGTGATAGAGAAGTAGCTGAGAGCTTTACATCCTGACTGCAGGCAGGCAGAAAGAGAAAGACTCTGGGCCTGGAGTGGGCTTTTGAAACCTCAAAGCCTAGTGACACTCGTCCTCCTACAAGGCCATGTCTACTCCAACAAGGTCCCCCCTCCTTATTCTTGAACTGGTGGCCCAGCATTCAAACATATGACCCTATGAGGACCATTCTATCTCAAACTACCACAGAGTTCTTACCAGTCAGTACTCTTCAAGATACCCAATTGTACCCTCTCAAGACCCTGTCTAAGATTTCTGACCATTACCTTCCAAAGGTACCTGACCAGTGCTCTCTCAAGCTACCCATAATACCTTCCAAGGTAGCCAAGGATATCTTCCCTAGTTTCCCAACCAGTACCCTCCCCAGGATTTCCACTTGTACTCCTTGAGGGTCTCAACTGGTACCTTCTCAAAGGTAGTACCAGCCAAAGGAATCCAACCTGACTTGTTGCACTTCATACTTTGAGGTCTGTCTCTGTTTCATGGCAATACCAGGGTAATCTTTGGCTGGCTGGGCCACTGCCACTGTGGTGTTTGGCTCTTTCACATATTTTTATATGTATACTTACATTATTCTGTAACAATGTTCCAAATACCCCAGTAGTAAAAGCAGGCTGCCTTCAATGTAAATTGGGACTCAGCTCAACAGAGAACAGAAAGGGGAAAGAGGGAAGGAGACTGGAAGGAGGTATGTATGACTAGTCTTGGAGGGATCTTTGCAGTCTTTACACTTGTGTGCTTTGGTGTTGAATGTTTCTCCATGGGAAGCCCCCCATACTTTGATACACACTTTTTGTAAACAAAATAAGCCCATATTAAGTGGCCTTCCACTCTGGGTAGCCAAAGCTATTATGTGCACACACTACTTCATGATCAGAATTTCTGCCAGCCTGGATCCCAAATTTTATCTGCATTCTGGTTTGACTATGAAATGGCCCACCCCAAAAACTTCTGCATCTGAACACTTTGTCCCCAGTGTTCTATTTAGGAAAGTATGGACCTCTGAGGAGGTGGGGAATAGCCATCTTCTGGCTTTTATTGCCTGTTGTCGTGTCTTTCCCTCCATGATGGACTCAATGCAGATGCAACTGTGAGCCAGAGCAACCCCTCCCCCAAAGTTGTTTTTGTCAGAGTATTTCATAATAGCAGAGGAACTAGGACAACATGGTTTACTGTATAAAAATCTGACATTTATTTTTATTCATATAATTCCCAACCTAGATCAATGTCTAATAGACTGACCTTAGGTGTGGGCATTGTGGCTACTCTGTTATCTGTGCACTCAATCACAAAGTGTTTGCTGCATAGCTACTATATGCTAGGTGTTGATCAAGGCTCTGTAAAACCTGCAGAGAATTACAAAGGCAAATGTCATGTTCTTATGCAGGTGTGAGAATTACTGAGCAACAAGGTGGAACTGTATCTGATAGTGTTAACGTGAAACAAGCTAGCCACATGTTTGTCCCTCTTGTGAGCTTAAAAGATGATGTGAGATGCATCATTTGGTGTTCTATGGTGTCTTGCTAAGAAATATGAGTGGGCTTTATCCGGTTTCTGTCAGTCGTCAGGACTCCTTGACATCTCTCCAGGTTTATGTCTACCCATCGTTGAGACATTCGGTGTACCTCAGTCATCACCAGTCTTTCAGAAAGACATTCTTTCATCCTTTCTATCTCCCCAAGAATGTGATATTCTGGGGATAAAAACAGTATCTAGTGTAATTTGCTCCCCTAGAGGTCTCATACAACTCACTAGATACATCCACACTGCTCAACCCAAAGGAAGCAAGTCTCTAGCTTATGTCCATGCAAAGAAATTGAGAGCCAAATTAATACTTCAAAATGACAGTAATGTATCTGGGTGCATATTTGAGGAAGACAGACATGGTTACTTGACTGGCAGCACAAATTTGCGCCAGTGCTTCATGCCTCTCTCCCTGTTCATTCTAAAATGACCATGTCGTCTTCCTCCCACTGAATGAGCATGAATGGATCAAATACCACCTTAGCAGAGCCCGGGCATTCTGCTGGAGCTCATTCCTCCAAAACAAAGACGACTTCATCTGAATGTATGCCCTTGATTACATGTGTTATCTGCGAAAGGATATTTAAAGACAACTTTGCATGTGGGAATACAGAGATTGGGGTGACTTCAAGATTCAAGAAGCTGTGCATCATGGGGTCACAAGCACACAAGAGCCCTTTTACTCCTGGACATCAGGAGCTTGTGGCCACAGCAGAAGCTCTAGATGCAGGATAAGATGAATAGCTTTTAATATGTTTAATTAATTTAAAAGTATATGGAAAGTAAAAAAAAATAAATATGTGGAAGGGAAAAATAGCAACTATGGACCTCTTTTAACAACATGGTTTCCGCCCCCATCAATGGACAATATGTTTTATTCCCATGTTGACACATTTAGCATGAAATATGTCTGAAACTATGGCTGTCACAGTGGACCAGCCGCACAGAAGACTACTTATGATAGACATTTAGGAAACTCCTGGTGTACAGCAGGACCTCTATTGCAACCTGATAGAAATGCTGTGAAATTCTGTGCGCAGAGACCAACAGGGAAAATACATGTGAAAATGTCTGACATGTCACTGGTTTGTACAGCCAACGTTTCTTATGTAAAATTTTATATCAATGCTTTGTTTTATTGATACTGATACTGTATTGTGACTAGGCTTTGTCAACTTGACACGAACTGAAGTCACCGGGGAGTCACAGGCGAACCTCAGCTGAGGATTTGCCTCTTTCAGATTGACTTGTGGGTCTGTCTATAGGGCATTTTCTTAATAAATCCTTGATGTTAGGGCTCCAGCCTGCCAGGGCAGTGTTGTCCTTGGACAGATAGTACTGAGATAGTACTGTTGTTTAAGATAGTAAACTGAGCCAGGCACGGTGACACATGCCTTTAATACTAGCACTTGGGAGGCAGAGGTAGGTGAATCTCTGAGTTCAAGGCCAGCCTGGTCTGCAAAGCAAGTTCCAGGGCTGCCAAAGCTACACAGAGAAACCCTGTCTTGGAAAAAAAACAGAAAATAGTAGACTGTATGAACCACGGAAAACAAGCCAGTATGCAACGTTTCTCTGTGGTCGTTGTTTCAGTTCCTTGCCTCCAGGTTCCTTGCTTGCCTTTCCTTGATGATGGACCATAACCTGTAAGATTAAATAAACCCTTTTCTCCCCAAGTTGTTCTTAGTCATCTTTTATCACAGCATCAGAAAAGCAAACAAACAGAAGTAGAAATTTTTTTGGGTTTTTTTTTTTTTTTTTGGTTGGTTGGTTGGTTGGTTGGTTTTTAGTCTGAATTATTTGGGGGTTTTTTTGTTTGTTTTTTATTTACTTTGCATCCCTATTGCTGTCCCCACTCCCTGTTCTCCCCTCCCACAGTCACTACCCCATAGCCCCTCCCCTTCTCCTCTGACAGAGGAGAATCCCCCCACCCTGGCACATCAAGTCTCTACAGGGCTAGATACTTCTTGTTCCACTGAGGCGAGACAAGTTAAGGGAATGGATTCCACAAACAGGCAACAACTTTAGAGACAGCTCCTACCCCAGTTGTTCCGGACCCACATGAAGACCAAGATGCATATCAGCTATATATGTTGGGAAGGGGCCTTAGGTCCAGTCAGTGTATACTCTTTGGTTTATGGTTCAGTTTCTGAGAGCTCCTAAGGGTCCAGGTTAGTTGACTCTGCTGGTCTTCTTGTGCAGTTCCTACCCCCTTTTCGGCCCTCGATTCCCATCCCCCAACTTCTCTATAAGAGTTCCCAACCTCCATCCAATGTTTGGCTGTAGGTCTCTGCATCTGTCTGAGTCAGCTGCTGGATGGAGCCTCTCAGTGGACAGCCATGCCAAGTTCCTCTCTCCAAGCATCACAGAGTATCATTAATAGTATCAGGGCCTGATAATTGCCCATGGATGGGTCTCTAGTTGGTCCAGTTATTGCTTGGCCATCCCCCTCAGTCTTTGCTGCATTTCTGATAAGCAGGATAAATTTAGGTTCAAAAGTTTTGTGGGTTGGTTGGTGTCCCTATCACTCCATTTGGGTTCCTGCCTGACTACAGGAGGTGGCTTCTTCAGATTCCATATCCCCACTGCTGTGAGTCTCAGCTAAGATCACACCCATTGATGGAAGCCTCCCCTATCCCAGATCTCTGTCACATCCTTACAATGCCCTCTAGCCCCCCACCCCTGTCAGCTGCAGATTTTCCTTCATTCTCATGGCCATCTGGCCATCTTCCCTGTCTCTCCCCAGACCTGATCCTGAAAGTACCACATTCTTCTCCCCATCTTCCCTCCTTCTCATTTTCTTCTCTCCATTTGCCTCCTGTGACTATTTTATTCCCCCTTCTAAGTGAGATTCAAGCATCCTCACTTGGGCCTTCCTTCTTGTTTAGCTTCTTTGAGTCTGTAGTGAGTAGCATGAGTATCCTTTATTTTATGGCTAATATCCACTTATAAGTAAGTACATACCATTGTAGAGTGAAAAATTATAAAGGCCATTTTATGAAATATGTGTAGATTTTTCCGCCTTACAGAACTGAAAATAAGATTTCAGGCCTTCACATTCCAGGTGAAGGACACTTGCTGGATTACATTCCCCAAGCCTCACCCAAGGCAGGAAGGCATTCCTGACTACAGATAAAGATGTTATCACCTAGGTGGGGCCATAGCCCTATAGTCGGAAGGAAAAAGTGACTCTAGATCGTTTGGGCTAGATTCTCTGAAATGTTCCACTGTTCTTGGTTACCCCTCCCTTGGTCTTCCCAGTGCTATGTTCAAAATTTGTAAAACAACCAATCATGTGTAAGCGCGCGAAAATGCCTTCCTCCCCCCACCCCATGCTATAAAAGACCCTTTATCCCACCACACGTGGCCAAAAACCCTGCTCTTGGAGCTAAAGAGCTTGTCGTTTTTGACCGCCGGCTCCTCCCCTAATAAACCTCTGCTGATTGCATCCAGGTATGGTTTCTTGTGATTATTGGGTGGTCGCGATTCCGGAGGCTTGAGGAAGGGTCTCCCGAGTATGGGGGTCTTCACCATGCATGCCCTTTTGGGTCTGGGTTACCTTACTCAGAATGATATTCTCAGTTCCATTCTTTTGCCTGCAAAGTTTATGATGTCTTTGTTTTTAATAGCTGAATAGTAGTCCACTGTGTTAATGTACCACATTTTCTGTATCAGTTCTTCAATTGAGGGACATCTAGGTTGTTTCCAGTTTCTGGGCATTACAAATAAAGCTGCTATGAACATAGTTAAGCAATTGTCCCTGTAATATAGTGAGGTATCTGTTGGGTATATGCCCAGGAGTGGTATAGCTGTGTCTTGAGGTAGGACTATTCTCAGTTTTCTGAGAAACCACCAAATTAATATCCAAGTTTGTAATTCCACCAGCAGTGGGGGAGTGTTCCTCTTGTTCCACATCCTCACCAGCATGTGCTGTAGCCACCAGCAGCTACCGGAACCGGGTTCACCTGAGAGGAAGGCTGGGAATGAAAGGGGAATGGAGGGCGAGAGAAACATGGGGCCAAGACAACAAGACTACGTATTCTGATCAAGGCCCGAAGTTTAATATTTTGCTTTCACATATGAAGGGGAAGCCCCCCCCCCCAGAGTCTCTTCTCAGTTCAGCCCAATGGCTGGGTAAGGAGACAGCAGGTGTCAAGGTGTCAAGGCTAGCTCAGCAGGCAGTCCATTCTTCTTAGCTCCTGTAAGAGACTGCAAGGCGCCAAGGCCTGCAATGCAATGTATCCCATGTCCTATTGTTTGGTCTCTTGTGGTAAACAGGATGGCTCTCAGGCTGGCAGGCTGGGGGAAGGGCACAATGTGCTATCACTTGAGTTTTTGATCTTAGTCATTCTGATGGGCAAAAGATGGAATTTCAGAGTCATTTTTATTTGCATTTTCCTGATGACTAAGGACTTTGAACATTTCTTTAAGTGTTTTAAGTGTTTTTTGTTGTTGTTGTTGGGGGTTTTTTGTTTGTTTTTTTTTTGTTTGTTTTTGTTTTTGTTTTTTGCCATTCAAGAGTCCTCTGTTGAGAATTCTCTATTTAGCTCTGTACCTCATTTTTACTTGGGTTATTTGGGTTGTTGGAGTCTAACTTCTTGAGTTCTTTATATATTTTGGATATTAGCCCTCTGTCAGAAACAAGCTTGTTAAAGCTTCTTTCCCCATCTGTAGGCCTGCCATTTTGTCCTATTTACAGTGTCCTTCGCCTTACAGAAGCTTTTTAGTTTCATGAGGTCCCATTTATCAATTGTTGATCTTAGAGCCTGAGCCATTGGTGTTCTGTTCAGGAAGTTGTCTCCTGTACCAATACATTCAAAGCTATTCCCCACTTTCTGTTCTGTTAGATTGAGAATATCCAGTTTTATGTTGAGGTCTTTGATTTACTTGGACTTGAGTTTTATGCAGAGTGATAGATATGGATCTATTTACATTCTTCTATATGTAGACATCCAGTTAGACCAGCACTATTGTTTGAAGATGCTTTTTTTCCATTGTATGGTTTTGATGTTTTTGTTAAAAAATCACCTGTCCATAAGTATGTGGGTTTATTTCTGGGTCTTTGATTCAATTCCATTGATCAAGCTGTGTGTTCTGTGAAAATAAAATTTGAAAGCAGCATTGAAACAATAACAAAAAATTCATGGTCAGCAAAGACCACCAACAATTTGTTAAATATAGTCATAATAAAATATTAAGTCCCTGCAGGGGCAGGGTGACCAAAAATAAAGGCATGCAAGGGCGTGCCCAGACAAGTCCAAACAAGCCCAAGTGAGTAATGGGCTATCTGGTGATTACTTCTCTCTCCCTCCCTTTCTGGGAGGTCTGAGGCTCTGCAAGTTCTGCCAGTTTTGCAAGTTGCTGATGTTTGAAATATCCAATCATATGTAACTGCGCCAAAATTTCCCGCTCTCCCCAACCCCTACCCATAAATATCCCAAGTTTCCTGGGTTCTGGGTTGGAACCTCTATCTCCTGCGTGAGATATGTTCTGGCCCGAGGGCCCTCGTCATTAAACCTCCTCTGCAATTGCATCAAGAAGATCTCTCGTGTGTCCTTGGGGTGTGCAAGCCCGGACTTGTGTGCGGGTCCCCTTGCGGGGGTCTTTCATTTCCTATACCAATGACATGCAGTTTTTGTTAGAGAGTTGTTCAGTTTCCATGAATGTGTAAGCTTTCTGGTGTTTCTATTGTTGAAGTTCAGCTTTAATCCATGGTAGTTTGATAAGGTACAATTTAATATTATTTCAGTTTTCTTATATCTGTTAAGGGTTGCTTTGTAACTAACTGTATGATCAGTTTTGGAGAAGGATGCATGAGGTGCTGAGAAGAAGGTATATTCTTTTGTGTTTGGGTGAAATATTCTGCAGTTGTCTGCAGAATATTCATAATGTCTGCTAGCTTCATTATTTCTCTGTTTAGTTTTTTTTTTTTTTCAGGATGACCTGTTAATTGTTGAGAGTGGGATGCTGAAGTCACCCACTAATGTGTGAGGTTTGATGTATGATGTAAGCTTTAACAATGTTTCTTTTACAAATGCGAGTGCCCTTGTGTTTGGGGCATAGATGTTCAAAATTGAGATATCATCTTGGTAGATTTTTTTTCTTTGATGATTACTTTTGGTTGAAAGTCTATTTTATTAGATAAAATGGAGAATGACTCTTCCAGCTTGCTTCTTGGGTCTGTTTGCTTGAAAACTTTTTGCCCGCCCTTTATGCTGAGGTAATGTCTATCGTTATTGCTGTGGTATGTTTCTTGAATGCAGCAGAATTATGGATCCTGTTTTATTATCAATTCTGTTTGCCTGTGTCATTTTATTGGGGAATGAGTCCATTAACATTGAGAGATATTAATGACCATGGATTGTAACTTGCTGTTATTTTGATGACAGTGGTGGTGGTGGTGGTGGTGGCATGTGTGCTTCCCTTGTAGAAAAATGAAATTGAGTAGTGTGCCAACAACTTAGATCCCTGTGGCTATAGTCTGTCTTTGAATGCTGCTTCAGTGCTACAGGCCCTTGTATAACAGGGTAAGGTCCATCCTGGGCTTGGAGTTCAGCACCTGTCTCCATCACTGCTAATGATGCCACACACATGGGACCAGTCTGAGGGTGCTTGGCATGGCTGCTCTTCTTTTGAGTCCAGGGTTCCATGATAAAGCTCCCCTGGGGAGATTCCTTTTCCTGAAGGGCTCTAGGCATTTCCATCTTCATGTCCAAGGAAGCCACTTCAGCTGCCTCTTCCTTCAGGGCCCCACACTTCTCCAAGGAAGGATTGCCCTTCATGCCCAGTGCTTTCAGCTCAGCCCTGAGGACACTCAAGCGCTCCTTGTGAGACAGACAGGAGCCCAGCAGCTTCTTGTAGTTTCGGTGGGCACCACAAGCCCGAATATAACGCTTTAGCTTAACCGCAGCTGGGTGGTCCTCTTCACAATGACCAGAGCCAGCCAGCCTTCTGGTCTGTGGTTCTCTCCACCTTTGCTCTACTCTGTACAGCCTCTTCCTCAGCGCTTCCACTCTCTTCCCTAGCCTGCCTGCTTCCTATCTGCCTTGAGTGATGTTCATTGTTCTTGGCCCCAGCTTTCTTTCTAGCCCCACCCTTCTGTTCTTTTTTCACATTGTAAGACCCCACCCCCCCACCCCCCCCCACCCCACCCCCCCACCCCACCCCCGCAAGGGGACCCTCAGGGAGGGAGAGAAAAGTAAACACCAGATAGCCCATTACTCACTTGGGCTTGTTTGGACTTGTCTGGGCACGCCCTTGCATGCCTTTATTTTTTGTCACCCTGCCCCTGCAGGGACTTAATATTTTTATTATGACTATATTTAACAAATTGTTGGTGGCCTTTGCTGACCATGAATTTTTGTTATTGTTACAATGCTGCTTTCAAATTTTGTTCTCACAACATCACCATCTTCCTCGGTGTCCTGTCTTCCAGACCTCACCTGATCTGACAGGGCCCTGCTCTCTTCCAATCCCATCTTCGCAATCACGTCTCTTAGCTGTTCATCTTTGCTCTCAACTGCGTTCCTTAAGGCTCTCCTTAGACACACCTTCTTTGTTGTGCTATTCTCTGTTGGGGGTCCTGAGCAGTCTGGACTGGATGGTGTAGAGCTGGATTCTGAATTGAACCAGCAGAACCTTTTCCTCTAGGTCACAGCAGGGAGCAGGAGACCTCCTCACTTTGACAACCTCTAGCTTTCCTTCCTTGATACCAGCATCTGCCTGCCTCTTCAGCAGCTCCTCCTCTACCAGATGCTTCAATGCCTGCTTCTCCTCAGGTTCAAGATGATCCCGACCCACGTGAGTCAAAAATGTTTGTCGCACGATGGAATGTGTAAATGTGCTGAGTTCAGGGGGAGCTCGAAAGAAGCTGTGCATGAATTCCAGCATCTTATCTCCCGGCGCCATTTTGTCAGTAAAAGTATTTTTAAAATGTAAAGGCAGTTATAAGTGCACTTTTATCTGCTCTACTACAATGTATCAGAGATCTCTCCTCAGTGCCTCTAGGCAAGTGATAATTATAATAAAGAGACTGAAAAACAACATAAAAAGACTGTGCCAGGAGGTTGTACCTAAGAGAACACACTACACATACAGTATGGCTCAATATGGTATCCCCGCAGAAATAGGCACATCTTTTTAAAGAGTCTTTAACTACCAAATGTCTTTTACTCAACAGATGTAACTATAGGTATAAAAAAATTGATCCTTTCTACCTTTGAAACCAGCACTGACTGACCAACCCAACCAAGGTCTTCTAGGTAGTACGTTTGTAAGGTTGATATGGCTTTTTTATTTTCATTAGTACTTGAGGGGTCTCTGTAATGTATACACTTACAAATATTTAGTTGAAGGAGACGGATACCACATTTATACATATAGCCACAAATCATATGACACTAGGAACAGAAAGATAAAAATTCTTACACTTTTGCCTAACCATAGAGCAATGCATTAAAATACATGTAATAAAAGTGAAATAAATATCTCAAAATATTTTTCTAAATATTTATTAAATAAGATAAAAATATACATATATACATACACATATATATTCATATACATGTGAATATATATGAATGCATACATAATAAAGGGATATGTGGGAAAACATAGAAATGTTTTCATAAGCCAGAGAATAGCAAAATAAATAAAATTATTCTAAGTTATTTTACAATAATATCTTTACATCAGATTATCTTTAAGGTTCTATACAATATAGGTGCAGCACAGCTGCATGTATCAGACATGCATGTAGTGGAAACACAGGCTATGGATGTTGTTCATACACCTATACCTCTCCCGAGGACTTGCTGTCTCCTTCCAGCTCCTCCTGTTCTGAGCTTATTCTTTCATGCATCAGTAACCTGCTGATGCTCTGACATGACAGGAACAGATTCTGACCTGTGCCATCCACTAGGTTCTTTCTTCTCCCCAACACCAGTGCAGCCTATGCAGATATCCACTGGGTCAGTCAATAGAAGTCATTTCTTTCTCTCTTGCTTTCTAAATATCAGCTAAAAAGAAATGAAGTATCTTCCAGATTTTTTAAAATCAACTCCTTTATTCAGTTCATGAATATTATTGGTCATGGGAAAATGTCTTTACAGACAAGAGAAGGACCAAGACCATGTAAAATTGGAAGGTTTTTTTTTTTTTAATCTAAAATAAAAATATCTCTTTCTCTGCATCCCCAAAAGCTAGAAAACACTAGAAGTCAGATGTTCTGGGGTAGGGGTGGACGTCCCCAAGAGGAATTTATGATTCCGAGTAACAGAACTTCAGTCATATGTCCTATTTACAGTTGCCCTGAGCCTGGGGGAGTGGGGAAAAAGGCTGAAGGAGTGGCTAAGGGTCTTGAGCACCAGTGTACCCATCATGGCTCCAAATTCCTCACAGAGCTCTGTAGAATCTAAACACCAGGCACAAAACACTGCGGAGGGGAGGATGGGTGCTGCAACACAGTTCTCAAAATAGCAGAGAACAAGACACACAAAAGGGACACAGGACACACTGGAACATAAGAAGATCTCAGTGCCAGGGTTTATGCCCACTCCCCAGAAAGTCAAATCTTTATAACTACCTTCCCAGGAACCAAGAAAAGACCCCAAGATTCACTAGAGCACAGGAAGAACCCACTGAATCAGCAGACACCACAATGACCGACCATTAGGAAATGTGTCTCAATCTCCTGCTACTCTGTACATGATGTCTTCAGCTACCTGGTAAAAAATGGAGAAGGGCTGAGATTGTGAAAACATCTGGAGGCCCTGGTGTGACCAAGTGGGAAAAAGCCCAAAGGCACCACTTGGGTCTCTGACATAGCAAATGCCTAGGTTCCAAAGCAGAGGATGAGACTCAGAGGTCTCAATAAAGAGATTCATGGGAAAATCCACATCGTAGGTGTTTGGGAAATACTCCTTGTTCTAGGGCAGTGTTGCTACTGTGTCAAACAAGGTCATATTCCTTTTCCTTGCTGCACCATTACAATGACAGCCAAACTTGGGTCCCCTTCACCTCAGTTCCCTGGTTTCTTTGCTAACCACAGAGGTGTTGTCTGCCACTGGACCAAGCACCCTCCAGCTCGTATACCTTTTTCTGGAAATAGCCTGCTGCTGTTCTCCCTTGTGGTGGACGGGAACAGGGGGATAGGACTTGCTGTCTGGAACTGAGATGAGAGACCATCAGTTACACTACAGTCTTTACAAGGTGACACTCTGGAGCTTTTATTAGTCTAGGTGTGTGTTATTATTTCATAAGCTCTTGCACTTTGAGTTCTGTGTAATTTTTTAAAATTGCATTTATAACCATGTAACAAGGCATTTATCTACTTGGACCTTACTTTCCGTCCATAGTGAAGCAATTTTAGTTACATTTCATTATTATACCCAGATTTCTAGACCCTTTTTCGACTAGAGCTTCATCTTTTAGGACTAAAATATCAGCCTCATTAAACACTTATTTTTCTCCTTATTTCCAGTTCTTTTCAACCACTTTTCCATTCCTCGTTTTCCTGATTTTGACTACTTAGGATTCTTCATATTGAGTCCTATGTGGTATCTGTCATCTGTGACTGGCTCACCTCACTATGTCCTGCAGGAGCGGCAGCATCCTCCATGTTGCAGATTATTCTCCTAACTGCCTTATTTCTAAAATTGCCCAGTATTCTAGTGTGTTGTGTTCTCTCCGCCATCCATCTCTGCACACTTGAATCACTTACATCTGCTGACTTTTGTGAATGTAGATATGCAAATACCTCCTTAAGATCTGGAGTTATGGAATCATGTGACGGTGTTAGCTTAATTGGTGGAGGGGTTGGATTTCTAGTTTTATGTAGCAGCTGTACCATTGAAATTTCCACCTGCAGTGAAGATGGTTCTGATTTTCCTACATTTTTATACTTGTTTTCTGTCTCTTTGAAACTGGCCATTCTAATGCTTTTGAAATGGTGTCACCTCTTGGTTCTGACCAGAATTTCTCAAAAGAAAAAAAAAAAAAGGCAAAACCAATCAAACAAACTTTCACTGACTCTAAGGGAAATTTTTGATACATTAGAGAGATGTAAACTTCATCTATGCTTTAAAATCTTATCAGCAAGGTCACATGCAGGTACAATCTGTTTGAAAACAACAAACTATTATTTCAATAATATTTGACATGTATAGTGTACCCAAGAATATAATAATAAAATATCTCCCTAGACCATTTATAAATATTCTTAAAAAATAAACTTTATGCAATTGGTTTTTTTCTTGATTTTGGCAACGAATACAAAACTCTGTATTTTCCCCTGATGCTTATTGTAGCAAATGAAACTTGTACCCTTTTAAAAACAACTTTTAGCATAACTCATATTCTTAATATCTTAATTATTAAAGAAAAGATTGGATAAGCCATACCTACTTATCTAACCAGGAAATGAAATATTGTATATTATTTGTTGTCCACTCTTAGTATATACACGTTTGTAATACATTCAGTGGCTGAACTGGAAATGTATAACCATATTTTAAAAACGTGCTTCATCTTCAAGTCTTTTTATCTAATATAATGTGATTGATCACACTGGGTTGCTATCCTCATGTTTCTTTTTAAACTGAAGTATGTTTTCACATTTTAAAAGGTTTCCCTCTCTGTGTGCTAAATCACTTCAGGTTGTACCTTTATCCCATCCTGCCCTTTGTATATGGGGTGCTGTCATGTGCCTGTCAGTCCTTATGTCTTCCTCAGAGCACTGTTTGCCAAGGGAAGTCTCTGATACATTAAGTCAAAACTGTATAAACCTTCTTACACACATATCGCCAAATTGTTTCTTTACCAATTTGTACAAAGTTTAACACCGGTAGGAACAAATGTTCTCTACATGACATGTATCCAAAAGATCACATAGTAAAATTCCTTTTGGAGTTAGAATCATCCTCAGGACCCACAGGCACTAGGTAACTCAGATGTCAAAGCTCTCAGATAGTCCAGTCCCCAGTGGAAGACAGAAGAAGCCTTTACACGGAGCTGTATACACCCTCCTAAACAATTTAATCTCTGTTTTCTTTATTATTCTCAGTATGCTGTTAATAGTTCCTGTGCATTTAGAAACAATAACATGGAAAATATCTGTCCACTACAGGTGCATCTTTATATCAAACATTGTAGATCTTTAGTGGATGAGGAGACCGTGGGTAGAGAAGACACTGTGAGGGTCTGTAGAACTGAGGATGCTTACCTTTTGGAAGCAAGTACAAAGGCCTCCCCTTCATGTCCTCGTCAAGCCTCCAGGAACTTTCTAATTAAAATTTTTCTAATTAAAATTGCTAGGTCAATGCAATAAAATAGCATCATTCATTGCTTTAGTCTATACGATTTCTCTTTTTGTATAAAAGTCTCTTTGTGGGTATTACTACACAGAGATAGATGACGGCAGAAGATTTCCAAACCTGCATCTTAGGTCTGTTCCAAAACTTGACATGTGGTCACATGGTCACATTGGATCAAGGGGAAAAAAGTTCCTTTATTTTTGTACGTTTCTTGGTTTATATATACTTATTGATCTCAATTTTACCAGCTTCAATCATTTCCCTTTAAATTTATCCTTTTTCTTGACTTTATAACCCTCAACTGTGATTTAAATTTAAATACTTTCTCAGACAACTCAACCACTCCTTTCTACTGGTTACTTAAACTTTTCATTTCTTGTCTCTATACATTTTTGTGGGTATGTATTATTTCTCCTGAGTCATTAAAGAATCTATTGAAAATGCAGGTCATCTCCCCCTTGGTACTAAGTAGATAGTCTTTAAGAGTAAGAACCCCGGGCAGAAGTATGCATTTTTTTCCTAATGAGACACAGAGAACTACCCTGAGGCTTAATCAGCTGTAACAAAATCTCTGACTTTGGGAACCCAGGTAGAGCTCAGCTGTGAGCTTTGACCTCAAGACAAAGCTGCCATTGATTTCTTTCCAGGGCTGTTTTCTGAAGACTCTTTCAAAGCTCCATACCCTGGCTGGAGGCAGGACACAGTTGCTGAAGACTGCCACCTTAAGGGCACCTCTGTGGGCAACAAGACATCTGCCTCTGTTAAGTAAGCAGGCAAGAACAAGCATGGGCAGCTTGTGACCTCATTCTGAATGACAACCACTCTTGCCAGGCTACATTCGTTGTCAGTAAGCTGGAGTGCAGCTTCCTTTCTAGAAAGGAGACCTTTCAGGAGTGGAAGGCTATAGACTCAGTGGCTGGCGGCCTTCTTTAGAGGGTGGTAAGTAACCATTTTATGGCCACAGTCTATCCACTCAAATTGGATTATGTGAGCTTTATGTCATAGAAGGTGACAAAACACATTTTTTCATGTTATGATTGAGACACATTTTTAAATTTAATTTTTATTTTTAAGTGTATGTGTATGCATGCACTCGTGAGCACACAGGCGCGTGCACACACACACACACACACACACACATGCATACTTGTGAGTGCCAATAGCTACCAGAGCAGTGTAGAAGAGGGCATTAGGTCCCCTGGAACTGGAGTTATGGATGGTTGTGAGTCACCCAAAGTGGTGCTGGGAACTGAATGTGGGTCCTCTGCAAGAGCAGAATCTGTGCTTAACCACTGAGCAATATTTCCACCCTTCAGATTACATTTCTATTGGCGAGTGACGTAACTGTGGTGTACATTTTTCTCCTCCAGAAGAGCCCCCGTCCCTGCCCTTTGGAAGATCATATACAAAGCACACTCATGATACTTTCTTTTACAACTGGGTGTGGTGGCATCAATAGCTATAGTTCTAGGAAACTGAGGCAGGAGGACCTGGAGACTGATATCTAAAACAAGGCTGGGCTACATCTCCATTTGAAACTCCCAGCAAGCTAATGCTGAGAATACAGTCTTTAAAGGTTTCCTCCCTGTTTCAGGGATCCCATCAAGATAGCCCTTCTGCAACTTTCCTCATAACAGAAATATATGTTTTTGTCAGACCAAAATGCCTAGGAGAAGGGAGTGTCTGTGTCCCCAGCTATGCTGTTGGGAGCTTATGGCTCCGTGAGGTGTACTCCAGCTGGCCCCTAAGCTCTCAGGCCAGCGGCTTTGTTTGCTCAATATCTAGCTACAAGATTTAGCTTGTCAGAGTTCACAACTCCAAACAATGACCTTAGCATTTTGGAGAACTTTATTTACATGACATTAAGCTACGAGTGACCTTAAGTTCTAAATAAAAGTTACATGTGCAATTTGTATAAGAGGCTTGTTTTTAGAGAAAATAAATTATCTGACAAGTTTAATTGTGTGTGTGTGTATGTTACAGATCAGGCTAGTGAACATTTCACTCAACATTTAAAAATCCTTAATTAAAACCTTTTGGTATATGATGCTCACATAACAAAATCTAGCAAAAAGCTGTAAAACCTAAACACAGTTTTTAAGAGTGTGGTGGTGGTACAGAGATTTGCAGGCCTGGCCTTCTGGGTGGTCATGCCTGTAGGCAAGTTCTTTGTCTCTGTTTTCTCAAAGAACTTCAGAAACAGGAACTTAAAAACAGCATGAGCTGTGTGGCACTGACTGAAGTCTGCTTAGTGTGAAGTGTTGATAAAGCCAAGGTCACAGTATCTCACAGTAGCACCTGTGTACCTCGATTCCTACAGCTTTCAGGTGCTGGCTGGCATGTTCTCTTGTCTGTTCTTGGAACCTTCTCCCTCCCCAGTTCAGACCATGCAGAAAGGCTTGGACCTCCTTCCCATAGGACTTAGAGTTTCTCTAAAGACAAACGGACACAACTGAGGACACAAGATTTTGAATTCACACTCCTTCCAGGTGGGGCCGCTACCATATGTTCTTATTCTTGTGGTAGCATTAGCTACAGAGTTTACATTCAATCACCATTGTGACCTCAATGTACAAGAATTCTGTGGAATTCTTTGTCAGAAAGTGCCATAGTGTTTCAACAACAGCTTCTTCCTCTTCCTCCTCCTCCTCTTCCTCTTCTTCTTTTTTCTCTTCTTCCTCTTCCTCCTCCTTTTTACATTTACAAAACTTATAATTTTGTTAATAACATATAACATGTTAACAACATATACCACAACATATATGTTTGTTAATAAAATGCTAGAGGCTCCTAACACTTTAAATGAAAAGTTTGAAATGGTTAGGTAACTGACTGAAAACCAGATCACAGTTATCATAGCCACCATATTGGGCAACATTGCGGCTACGATGGGGCTCACAAAAATAGCAGCTTTATTCTGTCGCATCGGGGCCAGAGCCTAGCCTCTTGGTGCTTCAGTATTAGCCACAAGAAAGAGGAATCAACATATTTGAGAGGTAAAAGAGACCATCATTCTACAACCTACAATCGACTCAGAGTTACATAAATGCTACTGCAAGAGAACCATGCCTCCTCTCTGTAGGAGTAACTGCTATTTGAAAGGAAGACATGGAAGGGGAGGAGGAAGTACTTCATGGAAATTTCAATGAGGCTGAATAAACCTCATTGGGAAGGCGTGTGTTTCATCCATTTTTTTTTCAAAAGAGGACTCCTGGTATTAGGCTTCTTCAGATGCAGTGAATGTGTATTAAGAGGAACTATGCCTCAGGTGCATTTTCTGGTTTGCAGCGGTCTCTCTCTTCACTTGCATTCATTGTAGGAATCAGAAAACACGGGAGTTGCCCGTGAGCACCTGCCCTATCCGTGCAGAGAATGCATGTCTTGTCTTCTCTCATTTTCAGGAAGCTGGATACAACAAATTTTTAAAAAATCATTTGCGGTTCCGGCCTGAGCAAACCAGGCTCAACAGAACACCCAGAAATTAAGAGGTTTTTAGAACCCGGGAGGTCACAGATGGCTGCTCCACGGCTGTCATCATGTCACAAAACGAATATATTGAATTGCACCGCAAACGATATGGATATTGTTTGGACTACCATGAGAAAAGGAGAAAGAAAGAAGGTTGGGAGGCCCATGAATGTTCAAAGAAGGCAAAAAGAAAAAAAAATGATTTGCCTGAAGGCTAAGCTCTACCATAAACAAACACCATGCCTAGAAATACAACTGAAAAAGACTATTAAGGTGCATGAAAAGAGAAACACCAAACAAAAGGATGACAAGAAGACTCCACAGAGAGTAGTCCCTGTCTATACTCTGTGTGAAAAAGAATCCATCATCCCCATTATATATAACCCTGGGTGAGATCACCGAGGGTACAGTTATTGAAGTGAATGTGAGCGAGTTGGGCCTTGTGACACAGGAGACAAGGTTATTTGGGGAAAGTATGCCCAAGTTACCAACAATCCTGAAAATAATGGGTGCATAAATGCAGTCTTGCTGATTTGACAGTGACATCATACAAGTCATTCCACTCACGACCGAAGACTACACAGTCAGTGAAACACCATCGCTGTGATCTTTCTGAACTATCAGGCAGGCTTACCCCACGTACAGTCATCAAGAAGTATTTATTAAGTTGTAAAGGAAAATAAAACACTGCCCAATTTTAAAAAAAATCATTTGCACACATATCCAAAGTATCCTTTTATCCTGAGGTGACTGAGCAGATTTAACAGCACATGGTCAGTAGGATGTGAATGGAATCCCATCTCAGACAAGGAAAGGTGTCAAAGCACATGATCATCCTGTGTCCTCCAACCCGCCAACCAGCAGGCCAATTGTCCTTCACTTGTAGGTAAAGTGTGCAACACTGTGTGTGTGTGTGTGTGTGTGTGTGTGTGTGTGAATGTGTGGCTGTATGTGTTTATGTGTACATGTGTGAATGTGTGTGCAAGTGAAAAATGACTGATTTAGTCCCCAGACACATCTGACCAAAGGAAACCCTTTCCTGTGACTTCACGTGGGTAAATCCACTTCAGGCTTGAAGCATGGACATGTGTGTAGATATCTGGGTTGCTACTTCTAAGACAGTGTTCAATGGCTCACATTCAGAAGATTTCAAGTTTTTCCTTCTTGGAATTGGTGTCACAGACATCGCCTTGGGTCAGCTGAGAGTCTATTCACATGATGTTCTCTAATTCCACTGGTTCTTGGAGCATCTAACCTCTTAGGCATGCGGCTTTGTGTTTAACTTGCTCTTTTGACTTCTGTTTATAGATCATCACTGGCTCTGTTCCCTTTCCATTGCTTCTGCCTTGAGTCTCTCCCAAAGCTCCATCTCCAACTTCTCTTAGGCAATGGAGACTGTGTTTGGTAAACTTCAGACGTCAGTAAAATGTTCATAATAATCTTCCATTATCGTGTACTTATAAAGCCTTCCACTTCTTGCTTCTTTCTTGTTTGCTGGCAGATTTTGAATCAACTGTGTTCTATTTTCACCAAAATAATGTGTTGAACATGTAAAATAACTGATATTTGAGAATGTAAATATCCAATGGTTTATCCTAATAGTTAAGAATGCATCAAAGTGTTATATTCGTAAGGTTGAAACCTCAGACAATACCACTAAGTGAATAATGATATACGGCTTGTTTCTCCTGTGGCTAGAGAGGTTTGTTTGTTTGACATATAATTGTACCTGCTTCTCAGCTTTGGTCTTTCATGTGGCTGTAGCTCCCACCTACACTTGTCATCCTTGGTGTCTGTTGAATGATCTAATAAGGAGACTCGATGTGATGTCATAGTAACGGTCCTCTAGTGATCTTGCATTGAGAATCAATTTCTCAGACACTAGTAAGTTCTAGACCATTTCATTAATCCAGCCGCAAGCTCTGGTCCTATGTGGTTCTACATTCCACCTCTCACTGGGCTATGGGAATACAAGGGCAAGCAAAATGCAGAGACACTAGACTGCATTTACCCTGTGCTGCTATCCGGTGCTGAGCTCAAGGGAAGCACCAATACACCACTCAGGGGATGGGAAAGCACAGTCTAAGATGTGGAAGGCCAAGGCTGGAGTTCCCTATCTCGATCATCAACAGAGAGGGTCGGGAGTCCACAGGCCTTGGATGAGGAGCCCGGGGCCAGGGGCTCCCAAATTTCTGGACATCCAGAGGCCATTGGAAGTCTCAGAGGAGCCAAGAATGGAAAAGGCCTCCAGGCTGAGGATGAGCCCAGGGTGGGGGAATGGGGAGCTCCAGCTTAGCTCGGAGGTGGCGAGTCTGGAGCACAGAGGGGCCTTCTATGGGAGATTTAGATGGCATAGCTCTGTAGTCGAAGGCTTCCTCCATGCTCTTCAGGGAAGTTCTTGATGAGAATGATAGTGCTTGGTTGCAAACTGTTTACTGATTGTTCATCATGGAAAATGGGTGCATACCACCTCCTCAGGGTTGACCAAAGATAAAATATCTTTTGCAGTAAGGAATGTCTGGAAGGGAAGTTTATTGGATACACCCTCGGGGCCTTTGGATACCTCAGAATTCTGTTCCAATCTATATGACCATAGGTCAAGTTCCTATGTTGGGAGTGTGGTCACATGATAGGGGCCTGGTCGGAAGTAGGTGAAGGTCTTACCATCCTCTCTGGGTTACTGGGCTTCCAGCCTGCTCAACCTTACCAAGTTTCCCAGAATGGTCCACTGCCCCACAGATATGGTTTTCCCATACATATTTGATGAGTATAGCATGTTATAGGGCAGACAACACAGGACATGAGCATGGAATATCCAATCAGAAGATTTTGATGAATCCCTCTGTTTTAGATGCCTGTCTCAAAACTTTTGAATGACAAGTCGAGGCCTAGGTGCATAATGTTGTGCTGCATTTTTATAGGTTGGGGGAAGCCCCTCGGTGTTGTAAGAATACCCAGTCACCTTCCTCTCCTGCCAATCATCTACCTACCAATGGTCATGAACTAGACAGGCTGTTGGGAAGGGAAAGAGAACCCTAAGTGAGATTTTGGTCTTTTCACTTTGACTTGGAGAATTTTGGGTTCCTTTTTGTTGTGGTAGTGGTTTGTTTGTTTTGTAACTAAAAGTAGAGTCACAGGCTTAAACGTTTAAAAATAAATAGTAACCCAAATGTTGGGGATCATTTATCACAATACTAGTATCATCATCACGATAATCATTATCATTTTACAGACTGGAAGTGAAACTAGGGCTTTGTACATCCTAAGTAAACACTAAAGATTGGGCCAAAGCAGTCCCACTAAGCTCCTTAAGGCACCAGAACCCCAGGTTTTCTGCAGCAGTGGAAGAAAAAATAGCTTCTGCTTGTTTCAAACATATTTTTTGTTATTTTATGACATTTTATGTTATTTCTATGTTACTTTTCAAACGAAAAAGTGCAAGATGTTTATTATATTTTATTTGTAGAAATAGTCCATATACAAGGTCCCACAGACTTCTCTATTCATGTGTTTCCCTAACAGTCTTCTGGCACCCTCTGGTGGCAGAATCTCAAGATATTTATAGGCAAGCATGCATTCAGACTCTAGGCAGAACATTAGTGAATTAGCACACCGCACACATGAGGTTATTGAGCCAGGAGTTTTCAAAATGATTTGGGGCAATTTCAGTAAAGATGTTATATATAGATGGCTGTGGTCTTTTCCTCTCTTGAATACATTTCTTTTAGGCTCTTACAATAATAAAACTTCCTCTTATCTCTGAAGAGGTATTAGCTTGTTAGTGGTAAGTTTTTATTTAATAGTCTCTAAAATCATTAGTTATAACCTGATGTTAATAGATAAGAATGTTATATTTGATTCTTTTTATAGGCATATTTGGATCCAAAAAAGCCCAGAAGGTCACAGAAGCTCCCCTCATATTTAGTGCAGAACACTGTGTGGTGCGTGGGCTCCCTTTCTTTCACTATTTAAAAAAATTTATTAATTCTTTCATACATTGTATTTTGACTTTATTCTATATGTATCTATGATGGCTAATTTTATATCAACTTGACACAACCTAAAGTCACCCCTCTATAAAATTGAGCTGTAGGTAAGCTTGTAAGGAATTTTCCTAATTTAGTGACTGATAGAGAGCGCCTCACCCACTGTGGGTGGTGGTCTTAGGTTCGGTATGAAAGCTGACCAAGCCAGTAAGGAGCACCCTTTCAGAGGCTCTATATCAGCTCCTCCCTGCAGGTTCCTGCTCTGTTTGTGTTCCTGTCCTGACTTCCTTCAATAATGAACAGTGATGTAGAAATGTAAGTCAAGTCAACCTTTTCTTCCCCAACTTGCTTTTTTGGTCATGGTGTTTTTCACAGCAGTAGTAACTCTACCTAGGACAGCATGCTCACTCATATATGTCACAGTCTATATATGTCTATAGCTTACTTTCATTCTCTTAGTACTGCCTTTAAAAAAACAGTTCTTAGTTTTAAAGAAGTCCGATCTTTTGTTTGTTTCATGAATAATACTTCTGGCGTTACAACTGAGCAGCCATTTCACACCAAGGTCATCAGGTTTCTCCTGCATGATGCACTCAGAATTTGGCGATACTGTATTTTATGCTTTGTTAGCATCAGTAAACTGCTCAAGGAGACCTAGGTAGTCATGTTAAAATTGCATCTTCAACTTGCTACAATTGTGCTAGTACATAACAAAATGTTGCAACTGGAAAAGATTCCATTGTTTGGCCTCTGAACTGCAAACTAACTTTTCATTCTGAGATGTTGAGGTGTCTATCTTTAGGGGTTTTTCTGGTATTGAGACCATTAGGAAACTTCCCTTGGGATCTCTACCTTATGACAATGACATCAGCAAGGAGGGACTGTAGGGATGTTTTGTGTAAGATGTATCTAAAGCTTCCTGGGATCTTGCTGGAGATCACCAAACTAAACTTTGTGTCTGCCGTCCTTAAAGGATCTTGGTCTCCTGAGCAGCTCCTCTTATTCCAGTGAGTCAACACATGCACTTAAAAATGACCCCCCTCCAACACTAATCTATGGATTTGATCCTTGACTGAGGAAATCACAAACCATATGTTCTCATGGCTTTTTCTCACAAATGTAGCTTAAGTCTTAAATGGTTGCCTGTCTTCAAACTAAAGAGTGTGGCTGCCATATGATTCTGAAACGTTAAATACCCAACTATGTAATTGAGCCTCCAATGGGGAGGTGGGTACAGTAAAAGTAGATTTAAAGCATTGGCTTAGAAGTGTAACTTTATGATGTGTAGCTCTTTTCAACTGTTTACTGTGTTGTTCAACATCATTAGCCATATTTATTGGGACAGCATGTTAAAATTTTTTTTTTTTTAAAAAAAAAAAAAAACCACTTGTCTTAAATGTGCGAAAATTTCGTAATTCCTTTTGCATCTGCTGGTAGGATAAGGATTTCTAAGGCAGCAAAGGAAACACAGTCAATTCCAAAAACTTTCTATGCATATAGCATAAGGAAAATCAGTTTGATGTCCTAGTACAAGTCAAAACTGGACTTGCTTTTTTTGCTACCCACAGAGTCTGACTAGTAAATCCCATTAGAGAAACTGAAGGATGTTTTCCAGTTCCCCAGTCCTATCTGTTAAAGGTTTTTTGGAAAGCCAAAAATACTGAAGACAACAGCAGATTTATATACCACAGGGATTTTATTATATCAGAAAACTAACATTGTGTGTGTGTGTGTGTGTGTGTGTGTGTGTGTGTGTGTGTGTGTGTGTGTGTGAAACTTAAGCAATTAAGCAGTTTTAGTAGTTTTATTTAAAACAAATTGCTTACTGCTTTTTCTCTCTATTGGAGGTTTTTGTCTTTAGGAATTTATGACCACAGTTCTGGGCCCAAGAAGGAGTGAGAAAAATAAATGGGAAAGAGACAGGGAGGGTGGAGTGTAAGTAGATCCTCCTGAGCTGAAGTCGAGGGTGGCACCAGGAAAAGAAAGGTGTAATGGCTCACAGTCATTAACAATGTGTGTAGTGATTGGTCACCAGTGGATTCCCCCATTAATAATGCATATAGTGATTAGTTACCCCAGTGGATCCCTCCAGAAACCTCACAAAAACAAGAGTGAGTGAATATCTATCCGTCAGAGTCCAGATAGACACAAGTATATGACTTAGGACACCAAGAACAGTGAAACTGAAGTAAAGTGGGCCAGTGCCCATATGTCTCACTGACTCTCCAGGAAGAGGCTGGTCAATGGAAGCTCCAAGAAATGTGGTAGGAGGAAGGGTGAAATGTTCCCTCTGAGTGATGGAGTCTGGTCAACAGACACAGGAGGGCTTAGTACTGGTATGAAGATGTTACGACTTAGATTGGATCCACAGTCACCAGAGTGTCCATTGCCTTTTCTGTTGCCTTTAAGTGTGTGTGTGTGTGTGTGTGTGTGTGTGTGTGTGTGTGTGTGTAAAGGGGGATTTCCAAAGGGAGGTGGACTATGGGTGCAGCAGCCATGAGCAGCTGTGCTTTTTCTAGGAATCAGGATATCTTCAGCTGTGTTTTCAAGTGGTTATCACCAAACAACAAGCTGTAAACAACTGCAGAAACATACAGAGTTGTCAGGACCCCATCCTAACTCCTGGTCTCGTTAGGAGTAGAGAATGGCCATAAGGTTCTGTCTTAGATGCTCACTGAGTCTCCCAAGGTTCAGCTACATGTTAGAAGGTCAAATCCAGGATGGCGTGATGTGAGGGACAAGTGTGGAATTGGTGTGTAGGCCACAGCCTTCTTCACAGCAGTGAGGAAGTTTTGCCAACATGTTTCCATGGGAAGAACCCTGAACAAAGCCATAGGTTTGCGATCACAAGTTTTTGTCTTCTTTCTAGGGAAGTGCTCATGGTGGGTCAAAAATGATACTCTTTCCACTTTCTGTATGTCTGTCTAATTTGGCAAGTGTTCTTGAAATATTCAGGTACTCTCAGTCACAGGCGCATCTCACAGGTATACATGTTGGAAGCTGTGATTTTTTTTTCTCAATGTTGATAGTGATGTCTGGTACCAGCACACAGTCACATCTATTTAGAGTAGAAGCAGGTCCTCTGTCCCTGGAATGCTACTTTTGTTAAAAATTGTAGTTCCTCAGAGAACATTCCACATCTGGCCACATGATGGCAGAATAGGGCCAAGCAGCCATCCAGATAATCCTAAATCTATTTGATCTAGTACCTGTTCCATGTACTCAAACCCTGAAGTCAAGGAGCTTCCTGCACTGAACCCCAAAGGATAAGATGCAAAAATACTGATATTGTTTTACTAGTGATTCTGTTTTTATGTTCTAAATTGCAACCCTCTGGACCACTGAGAGCCATCACCCCAGTGTGACTTCCTAAAAACTTTCACTTGTCATGGTTTAGCCTTGCTAACTGTTCAGAGCCTGGGAAGAGGGCGGAGAATGGAAGGATCCAGGTCTCTTTGGGGGTTTTCAGAGCCCTTATATTACCAAGAAAAAAAAGTGACGTCATTTACTAAGTCCTAGATATTCAGGGATTCCAAAAATCAGGATTTTAAGATTTAGAACAGTGCAGCATTGCCACGGCCACCAGGAGCACCTCCAGCCACCCAGAAGTTGCACACTGTCATCAAACAATATTATGGCCGTTTCCTCTGTGTCTCAGGTGACTGGGGTCTCCATAGACATACTAAAGGTAGCTCAGGTGTTCCATGTAAATAACAATAATTAATAACAACAACTAATAATGATGAACAATAATAATACACTTTCGGGCTACTTCTGAATTTAACCTTTTACAAATGTAGTATCACACCTAATTTGTCATAAGATTTTTCAGTGCAGAACTGGCAAGATGGCTCAGTGAGGAAAGCCTGATATTGATCTCCAGACTCTACAGGCTGGAAGGAGAGGACCAATTCCACAAAGTTGTTCTTGACCACCACACATTTGCTGTGGTATGGATACATATATACTCACCTGTGCCGGTGTGAACAAGCACTATAAAATGTAATAGAAAAATTTTTAAAAATATTTTCTGTGCATTACTTTGTGTTAGTGCATTTACTGGTAGCATGAGGAAAACATTCCAGAACCAAGTGGAATGGTAATACTGCTGTCCCTCTACCATGGTGCTTGTCACTCTTGCTCTAGAAGCAGGAGAGCCTTGGCTTCCACGGGTCAAATCTCAGCAGACTTTTGGTCTTCTTTTGGATATTTTCATCTTGTTAAGAACAACCAAACCAAAATCTGTTGACAAAGTTGTAGTCATATTAGCGTTCCAGAGCGAAACCGTAAAGCTTCATTTCTGTTGCTGCGGTGCAATCACAAAATCAGCATAGAGAAAAAGGGAATCCTTTTGTCTCATAACTCCATTGTAGCAGGGAAGTCCAGGTAGCAAGGCCTTAACGTAGTTGATCACGTCACATCCATAGTCAAGGGCAGAGAGAAAGGAATGCATTCACACTCACCTGCTTGCTTGCCTTTGCTCAGTTCAATTTCTCCACCCCCATACAGTCTTCCCACATCCGCTACCTTCATTAAGACACACACACACACCCTTGCAAACATGCCAATGGGCAAAACCCATGCAGAAAATCTCTCATGGAGACTCTATTCCCAGGTGTCTAGGAGCTCAAATGTCGCTTGCTGACAGGAGCCATCAGTAAGACTGATAGGGTGGAAGCCTTAAACGTTAGCTGAAAGATCTAGCCACAGCTGAAGGGGTCTGACATCTCACAGTGGAAAGCAGGTTTTCCAGAGTGTCTGCTGCCTGGAACAGCACTGGGATCCAATGGTCATACTCCCATGTACCACATCTATAGGCTGAGCAACAAGCATTGTATCTAGTAGCCGCTAATGATGTATGTAAGTTAACATCACAGGCTACAGGTGATACCAGGGAATTCAGGAGTCTCTTTGGGGTTTTCAGACTTATTATAATAAAATAATTTAAGGACAAATAAATTTAAACACAAGCTTGGAGAGTTGGGTTTGGTTTTTTTTTTTTTTTTTTTTTTTTTTTTTTGTTTGTTTGTTTTTTTTTTTGACATTAAAAGAGGAAACAAATCCCAGGACGTTCTAAATCTATCAGCTGCTGGGAGGAGGAAAATAGAGAAGGAAAGAAAGCTGTGCCGTTTGAATAGGTAAGTGTGGAGTTCAGCCACGTGCTGGGAGGGTCTCTATAGAGGAGGAGTAAGGAAACCCAAAGTACTAAGGGAAGCATATTTGGACTGTGTTGCCATCTTTTTAAAAAGGAGACAGAAAAGAGGAGAGAGTAGTCTTTTCAGGAAAGTGGCTCCCCACTTTCTAGCTAAAAACCTCATGGCACTGCTTAGAGACTATTCCAGAAAGATGGGAATTCTGGGAAAACTACATTCTCTTACTATGAAGCTGCCTTCCTCCTGGAGGCCCTGCCTTCCTGAGGTATGGTGCTTTATCCAGGTCTTTGGCTTGTTCTGTTGGATTAACTCTCCTGAGAGGAGACAAGGACATGTCTCCCACCTGCAAAAAGGAATTCCATTCTTTACTATAACACGGGGGGGGGCGGGCAGATTACAGTGGCAGTGTGGCTGCTGCAAAAGCTTCAGACAGCCTGGCATCCCCAGAACCACAAGTGAAGAATAAATATAGTGAATGAGCAAGGGGCCCAAGTGCAGGCATCTCCGGTGTATGACCAGCAGCTTCCTTTTCCCCTAAGGTGTCTGCTGGGTACCCACAGCACAGGAGGAGTGTTGTGTACTACTTTCTCTGAATTGAAGCATTCCTGCCTGGAGCAAGGAAGGATGCTCACTGGACTTAGGGAGATTGGGACCTTACAGGTGCTTTTGTGGCGCTGCCTACTGGTTATGTAATCCCCAGGGACACCAGGGATACATGCATCCAGGCACAGACTTGTGTTGTTACTTATGGCAACAATCGGATCACCTTAGGTGTAACTGTATTTATTATGTGGGTATACTGTAAATGTCACTCCATTGTAACTGGGTATTTAGATTTTAGATTTCTTCTTTTAAGGCTGTGGCCTTAAGCATATGTGCAATACGATGAGACCCATCCCTATGGGTGGACATCCTTGACCACAGGATGTGACTGCTTTGTTTAAACATTCCTCTCCCGTACCATACTTCCTTAAAGTCAAATGTCATTTGGTTTGTATCTTTCAGAGATTCCTTTACACAGCTTCTGTTCACATTTCTTTGTCATTGATGTATCATGTCTTTGTATGTTTTTTATCGTGTCTTCTATCCATAAGTGATTTTATAATTTTTATAATTTCAAGGGTTTAGAAACAGAAATAGTCTTGCAAGTGAATTGTGTCTTCCTTTTTTAAATCAGACTCCCCCACTTTAGATCTCAACCCAAATGAGGAGGTGGTAGATTGGCCTCATGATTGGTGCTTAGTCTTCGTTTTCCAGTGAATCAAGGATGAGGTACAAGGGAGCTCACTTACAACCTTCCTTAATATAAATGTCATTATGTGATTTAATTTATTTTCAGAGATAAAGCTATTATTACTTCTTTTAAGAGGTTCAGAGCTTATTTTAGTTCATATTAATTTAATTGTTTTAAGATGCAAAAAATAGAAAACAGTAATTACACTCTATGTAGTGTCTAAAACATTAGGTCTAGCCAACACCTCTCAAGCTGTCCAGCTGAATCCTGCCTGCTTACTCCTAGCACCTGTTATGACTGAGTCTGAAGCATCTCCCACAACTCTGCTCATTTATTCTTGGTCTTTGGCCAGTAGTGCTATTTGGTAAGTTTGGAAAACTTTTAGAGTTAGGGCCTGACGAGAAGCCTGTATGAACTCAGCTGATGAAAGATTACATACCCTTGACTCAGGTTGCTCTTAGAAAGCAAGAAGAAGTAGAGCCTTGGAGGGTACAAACAAATACTTTAGATTGTGGACAAACAACATTTTGACAAGTTACTCAATACATTGGTGATGAATAGACCAGTTGTTCTCAAATAACTAGTACACTAGAATCATTCAAGAGTTCAAAAACAACAACAACAAAAAAGTCTTTTCTCAGACAAAGTTACTTTAGTGTTTAAAAAAAATCTCCCAGAGCAAGCCATAATTTGAAACCTGGCACCAACAGTTACAGTAAAATAAGACTTCAGAATTGGAGTTTATAGTGTTTAGACAGATCTGAGGAAAAAACCTCCACAGCATCTTGCTAAATATCCAGATTGTTCTGTGGAGCCCTCGGACAGCTGTGCCAAGGAATTCAGGAGGATTTATTACTGTGGTGCTAAAGAAGAGTAATTTACAGAGTCCAGATGCTCCCTCCCTTTGCCAGACCCACAATGCACCTGTGTCTCCCTAGGACTCCCTAACAGTCCTCCCTAATTTTGTTCTGAAGATAAAAGATCCCGTGAATTCAAAATAGTTTCGAAATCCACTAAAAATAGTACTGTAATCTGTTTCTAAACTTGTATTTATATCCTCCAAGAGTACAAAAATGTCTTCTGCCTCAGCAATTTGATTTCCTATATTACGATGTCACACTAAGAAATAGACATCGTCCTTCATGACTTACGTCTTTAAAGTAGTACAGGCTACTTTCCCTCCCTATGTTGTCACATTGCTAGGATCCTGCTGACTACTGTCTAAATCCCTGACACTGTTTTCTTACTGTCTCCTTGTTTATCTTTCACGCTGAAGTTTATTTTACCATTGTTGTTATACTGATATAGTTTAAACCATCTTTAGTATTTTTCAGGAATCTAGAATGTACTTGCAGTTCCTTAAATTCCCATGTCTCTCTAGTCTAAGTAGGCTTCTCATAAATTTTCTGTGGCCCATCTGACTGTAATCTGGCTCTGAGACTCTTATTACTTTCTTTAAAACCCTCATGTACTCTTTACCCTTGGAATTCTGCCTTCTCAGACCTGGTCAGTACAGGGAGTGCATTTTTGACTTCTTATTTATAAAGAGGACTAATCTTAAAAATATAGTTTCATCATACCCAGAAGAAAAGGCCTGCAATCTCAGATAGTGGGCTAAAGCAAAAAGATCACAAGTTCAAAACTAGCCTAAGCCAAAGAATACATTCAAGGCCAACCTGAGCAACTTAGTGAACTGTCTCAAAAATGCAAAACACAAAGAAGGCTGGAACTACAGCTCAATGTTGGTCACTTGTCTTGCATACACAAGGTCCTAAATTCAATCCCTAGTGCAATAACAAGTTTAACTCTAATCACACACCTTTATAAATTATCACTTATTTGCACTCAGTACTCGTTCACTTATCAATCATTCAAAAACACATATTGAGGGTTAGAGGCCTAGACTTAACACATAGATTTCAATGCAAAAACTTTTTCTCATTTTCTGAAAGAAATAATTGTAGATTCATATATTGTAATTAAAAATCTAAATGAAATGAATGATTTTCTAGACAGATACCAAAGTTAAATCAAGATCAAGGATCTAAACACTCCCATAAAACCTGAGGAAATAGAAAAAGTCATTAAAAGTCTCCCATCCCACCCTTCAAAACAGCCCAGTGACAGATGGTTATAGTGCAGAATTCTACCAGACCATCCAAGAAGAACTAATAGCAATACTCCTCAAACTATTCTACAAAATAGAAATAGAAGGAACACTTCCTAATTCATTCTATGAGGTCACAGTTAACCTGATACCTAAACCACACAAAGACCCAACCATGAAAGAGAACTTCAGACCAATTTTGCTTGTAAACCATTGATGCAAAACACTCAATAAAATTCTCACAAACCAAATCCAAAAACACATCAAAACCATGATTCATCACAATCAAGTAGGCTTCGTCCCAGAGATGCAGAGATGGTTTTCTATATGAAAATCCACTATATAAACAAACTCAAAGAAAAAGATCACATGATCATATCATTAGGTGCTGAAAAAGCCTTTGACAAAATCTAACACTCCTTCATGTTAAAAGTCTTGGAGAGATCAGGAATTCAAGGCACATACCTGAACATAACCAACATCCAATTAAACGGAGAGAAGCTTGAAGCAATCCCACTAAAATCAGGGACAAGACACAACAGCATTGACATACAGATAAATTCACAGAGACTATGGCACAGGCCCAAGTCAAATGGAGTCCTGGTGCTGGGGGTCTGGCGGGGGGAGTGGACACAAGCTTCTGTTCCTAACCAATAAGCTATCTCTAAATGACATCTTCTTGCAAAGAAAAATTAGTCTTCTTCAATAGATTCTAACTGGATATGTAAACCACACCTAAGAGCAGTCCCCATGCCCAGATGGACAACACAAAAACAAGCACAATAGTATTGTTGCAAATTTTTTTTACTCATATTGCTTTGTTTTGGCATTTTTGTCTTACTGGTCTTTTGCTTCTTTATTGTGGTTTCCAATTCTGTGTCCTTAAAGTGTGTGTGTGTGTGTGTGTGTGTGTGTGTGTGTGTGTGTGTGTGTTTCTTATGCTTTCTCTTCATTTCTTAATTTATTCTCTGTTTTCTAAAGAGGGATAGAAAGAATTATTGAAGTTGGATGGGTTGTAGAGGTGGGAAGGACCCAGAAGGAGATAAGGGAAAAGAAACGAGGATCAGAATGTACTGTATTTGAAAAAAACATCCATTTCCAATTGAAGGGGGCGGGGGAATGTAGTTTTAAGTCAGTTTTGCTGAGCAGTGTATTTTAACAGGCTAGTCTTCAGGAATGGCCTGCTCTGAAATGACATGGAAATCTTGACATTCGATATTTTGGATAAAAAGAAGAACAGAATAATATGAACACTATCAAAAAAGCTACACAACACTGAAATTCATTAGTTAGTGAGCTCTGTGGTGTAAGAAGGTCATACAGGAATAAATTTTGCTGTCATCAGCATGAAAAGCGTTATGCCATTCCAAGATGGTAATGACCAGCAGGGTCAGCATCCCAACATAGAACCACATACTCCCAACATTCTTTTGAGTTGGTCTCACATATTTTAGTGAATATTTCCCTAAAATTCTCAACTCAAGCAATTCTAGATTAGGATGAAAGAGACTGTGAATTGACCTGATTCCAGTCTCTCTGTTCAGAAATGATGGCCGAAGAAAATCTTACCTGTCCTCATTTTGGTTAGAGAGAAAGCCTGGTAGGGAGTTCATAGATTTTTCTCTCATCCCATGGCTGCACAGTTGAGTCACTGTTTAACAAAAATACATTTTCCCCTTTATTTGTAATGGTAAGTGATTAATGATATTAACTAAAAGTCAGAAAAAGCAACTTTGTAGTGAAAGAATAAAGAATAAAAGAAAATATCTCTTATTGATAGGGGCTATCACAGGCAACAAAACATATTTTTTCCTTTCAATTAAGAGCTGTCTTTAATATCTGTACTCCCCCTGAACATCTATGCTCCTGTGTCATCCCCTTCCCCACATCCTGCATTTTTGTGTTTATAACCCTTGTGTTAAAAAGTAAAAATTATGATTTGATAATTTAAAAGAAAGAAAGAAAGAAAGAAAAGAAAGAAAAGGAAGGAAGGAAGAAAGAAAGAAAAAGCTGTCTTTAGTGTATAAAATCATGTCAGATGCAAATAAGCATACTTCAATTTCTTCCTTTCCTATTTGTATCACCTTTATCTCCTTCATTTGTCTTACCACTTTAGCTAAAACTTCAAGTACTATATTTAACAAGTGTGGTGAGAGTGGACAGTCTTGCCATTTCCTGGTTTGGGTCCTGTGTTCTCTAAGTTATCTGAGCAAACCATGATGAATAAGCCAGTAAGCAACACTCCTCCAGGGCCTCTGTAGCAGCTCCTGCCTCCAAGTTCCTGCCCTAGTCAAGTTCCTGCCATGACTTGCTTCAATGGTGGACTGTGATGTGGAAGTATCAACCAAATAAATCCTTCCCTCCACAACTTTTCCTTCATTGTGTTTTAACATAGTAATAATAACTCTAAGACAGACATGAAATAGAGTTGTTTATATCAAATAATTTGTGTCAAGTGCACGATACCTCTCAATGTAGTAAACTCTCAATGATATAATTTATGGTCATGAGAAAATTGAAACAGATGACTGTGGCAAAAGAATGCAGCCCCATTCCCAGATTCTAAAAGCCCATAACTGTGTAAGAAGTGTGAGTGATGATTAAAGCATTTATGGAAGAGTATATCTTCTTGTCCTAGCTTGCCAGTGCTGCCTATGAGTCAACAAAGTGTCCTCACTCCTTATATGAATCAGCACCACCAACTGTCCCTGCAGGGGCCTCATTTTCATATCCTAATTTTGTGATGTCTTTTTAAAAATGGTCTAAATAGCTTAGAAAGTCCAGGAAACATGCCAAAGGAAACTGTCAGAGTCAAAACTGGTCAAGGGACACATTTTTAAAGATAAAAATTAAGGTATGGAATTTACATGCCAAGTTCTTGCTCATGGTACACTGCAGTTGAGGGGCTTGCTGGCCTCAGAAGGCTCATTTCTAGAACTCACTTAAACATGATTTTCTTCTCTGTTTGATTAAAGTTGAACTAAGTCTCTCTCTCCAAACACACACACACACACACACACACACACACACACACACACACACAAAAGCTCACACAGGGAGTGGGGAGGGGGGAACAGAACAAAGTATGCCAATAAAGAAAAGCAAATTAGGACAGTTGGTTTACAGCAAAGTGGGGAAATCTCAGCTACAGACCTCAGAGGGTATTTGATGACATTCTTAGCTTTTGAGTTGTAGAAGATAGTGGTCAGCTAAGTTAATGCAAGCTAAACTCTGTTAGTCACAAAATGTTATCTCTAACACAGGGATGGGCAAGGAATGATTACGGGGCTAAAGGTAGCCCAAAATAAATTATAATTAGGCTCTTGACTTGCAACATTTTAACTTCTCCCCTTCACTGTAATTATGATCAGTTGATCGATCGGCCTTTGTAAACACAGCTTCTTTTCAGGAATTTTCACTCACAAGATGAAAATATCCTAAGACTCAAAGGATAACTGAATCGGGGGAAAAACTGTCTTTAGGGTCCAGTACAATAAAGCACTGAATGTCATGAGGGAAATCTAAGGACTGGTAACAACAGGATGTAAGAAGACTACAGTTTTATTGATGAACCTATAATTTTAAAACATATGGTAAGAACTAACTGGCCCTTTTTAATGAGAGAATAAGGCATATTCAGTGGTCTTAGGAATATTATCTTTTAGAAATTTGAAAAGAAGGATTTGTGAAGTCCCTTAAGAGATTTAGGAATAAACAGGTATGGAGACTTTCATGGGAAATGGTCTTATGGAAATGGGCATGATGTGAGAGGTGTTGATGTGTTCTAGACAGAAGGGATACCTGGATCGTTATTGAGAAAGGGAGGTAGAGCATTGAGGGAAGTGGCTAAAAATCCAGTAGGTTGAAGTGCTTCGGGATACAGTTGTAACCTAGTTCCAAATTTAGACAAGTCTCTCTTGAAAAGGGCAAGGATAGAAGAGCAAAATCAGATAAGGGGACTAAAAATTTGACCTTCTAGACCAATAGGCAGTAAAGCAGTTGTCATTGCTTGCAAAAGAATACCGTCTATCACAACAGTGGAGGTTTTAGAAGGAAAGGGGAACCTCAAAATCCAGGCAGAATAAGAGGCCCCATGATCTATAACAAAAGTAATATTATCTGCCACAGAGAGAGTTGTAGGGGTTCAGTCATTTGGATGATATGAGATGGGGTCCCTTCCAATTTAGGGGTGTGTTAATCTCCTGAAGGAGGCCCAAAATGCATACCACTAAAGAGGGGAATCACTTCTGTCCTCCAGGGTTCAGTTTGGGAAATGTTGGCCTTCTCCTTTTGGAAGAGGTATTATTATTCTTCCAATGATCAACTGTTGTATAGTCTGGGTACAGTTTTGGAGAAGGGGACCTTTAATTGGGCAGCTTTTGGTCCAGTGGCCAGTATGTCCACATCTAAAACAAATTGTGAGGCATTTTGGATTGATGAACGAGTGGCTCTCAGCCAAGGCTGACTCTGTCCTTGGAGTGTTTTGATAATGACCAAGGCAGGAAGCTGATAGGATTGTTTTTGATCTTTCTGCTATTTGTCCACCCAACCCCTCTAATGCACCTTTATTATCAAAATCTTTAAAGGCTAAGTCTCAAAGCTCATTGTGTGGATCGTAAAAGCCTTGTGTACTTCTTCTACTTAGTATCTGATGTCAGGAGGAGCCTGGGAGATGAAGTCCATGATCAGGATGCATTTTTCATTAGAGGAGTTCCATACATTTCTGAAAAGTCTCTGATAGAAGGTTTTCTTTGACTCTCCAAGTGATCTACCTGATTTCACCTTATCTGATAGCTTCAGAAACAGCCCTTTTATTCCCTCTATGAGACAAGACAGTATATAATAATTTTAGTTCAGTCAGACAATTCCATGGTGGATCTACTTTAGAGATAGCAGTATCCTCAGTATCATAATATGCCCATCGCCAGACAGAGTAAATAAATCTTTTACCACACTGGTTAAAAATCTTTGCTTCTTGTCAGTATTCTATTGCCTTAAGCAGTACAATATTGTGTTGCCTTAAGGACCATTCTTATGCAAGAAACCAGGTTAGAAAAGGTCATAAATATGTATTCAAGTTGTTGAGAAAAGGTTGGAAATTATTTTTTTTTGTAACGAGTGAACTTTGCATAAAGGATTCCAATTTTGTTTCAGCTTGAGAAAGGAATGCGATGTGGACAACGTTCTCTAGTCCTGCCACTTATTAGAGAGGCCACTAATTAACAGAATCAGTTGCTTGGAAGGGACTTCCGGAGTGGATATGGGTATAGAGGGGGCTTGGATCAAGTATCTAAGGAGATAGAGAATGGAGAGTGGATATGGAAGATGCTGAAGAGGGTGGTCATGCATGGAGCGGTGGTCAGCACTATCAAAGTTAGGGTTGAGGCCAGATGCAGCTGAAGGAGGAGGAGGACAGGTTAAAGAGAATGCACACATGAAGCATGTCTAAGCGACAGATGAGTTTAAAAGAATCCCGAACACAAAGCACTTTAGAACCTTTGCCAAGACCTAGAGATCAAATTTGGGGAGACTATTGTGAATGTGTCACTTTCAAGCCAAACTACCTATTTATCTAATTTATGTAAAGATTGGGCCATGTTGCCATAGAACATCAGGGGTTTGGGCCAAACATCTCTCTCTAATAAGACAGACTTGAGGTTGTTTAAAAGACATCACAAAGGGAAGTCCTTGGGAGGTGCCAACAGATTGAGTGTTGTCCAGGTTACCACCGATAAGAAGGAGAACGTTCTGAGGAAAGAAAGGACCAGGAGGAAATGACTAAAGAGCTGAACATTTTCTCTAGCATGCAAAAGAAAGACATGAGCCATGGCTGGTGAAAAAAAAGCCCAAAGAGGTGTGTCCCTACTCTTTGATAAATCTGGAAGGAGAGAGGGCAAGAACTCTAACCACAAGGATGTTTTGTAAAACATAATTTGTTCCGTTGAGGAGACAGGAGACTCTAGCTCTAGAGGTTTTGCCAAATGGAAAGGGTAAACAGAAATGGTCAGAGACCAAGAGCTTTCTTTTCCCCCAGCAGAGACCCACCCCCCAGTTGCTGTAGTTGATTTTTAACTTACCATTGTCCTTAGCTATGTTATTCTGTTTAGTGTATATGATATCTCCTTTGTCTAAATGACATCTTGGGTTGGTTTTGTTTTTACTACCTCAAAAGTAAACATAAACTCCTGTTGCTGCAATTGATTTATCTGCTCTACCTTCCCAGAGGCACCTCCATGAGTTTCTTGACATCTATCCTAATGCTCCAGATTCTTGAATGAGAGACACACACACTCAGCCTTATTTTTAATATGCCTTAAACAGCTCAACGGCTGGATACTTCCAAACCTCTCCACGGCTAACACACTCCCCTCCAATATTCCAGAATTATTACTTACTAAAACCTATATTCCATCTTGGCTGCCCCAGGCCCAGGCCTACAGCCCACCTGGGTCCCAATCCCTGACACATGTTGGCAGTCTCTCTGTCTCTCTATCCTTCATTTCTCAGACCTGGACCTTCTCCTTCCTCAGCATGGCACCTTCTCCCCATCCTGCGTTTCTTGCCCAGGAATCCAAAAATTCCTGCCTCTGTCTCCCTGCCCAGCCATTGGCCACTGGCAGCTTTATTGACCAATCAAGGCCAACTGGGCGCAGGGACCCATACGGACATATGAATTCCCATATAATTTCAGGAACCCAATTAACATAATACAAGCAATAAATCAAATCCAGGACAAATTCCAGTTATTTATACATTCTCAAGACGAAAATATGCTGAGCTTAAAAGAAATGCGTTATTGGGCCAAATTAGAATAATTTACATAAAATGTGATATTTCACTCAGAGTGATTACTGGTATGTGTTGATTTGTAAAAAGAAATAAGCAAGTAAACAAGGCACTGGAGGCTCTGGAGAACATCCATGTTGAACACAGAGCAGATACATAGTGGTCGTTATTAAAAATAATCAGCACTTAAGGTTTCTAAACTGGGAATGAATTTGATTCTCCTCTATTAAAGATAAAATATCATCCAATATAAAAATATACAAAGTGCCATTATAAGCCCAGGCACTCCCATTTCATGAGATATTTGTTCCAAATTTCTTGAATAAGCTGAAGATGAAATGATGTGATGTTTTCTATATTGTGGTTTTGACTCCGCACTATACTATGAACACGTTTTTAAAAACAAAATTAGAATTTTCCAAATGTTGGCATTAGCTAAAATTTATATTTATTCCTTCATTATAGAGAAGCATCTCTTAAATTAATATCTATCTCATAGATATACATTATAGTCCTATGCTTAACAAAATACTATTTATTAAACATGAGTTGAAAATTTTTAAATTATATATTCAGATGTTTTATCCCTATAAACTATAGCAGTTAACAATTTTTAAATATGTTAATAGTTAGATGAGTTAGATTTTTAATTATCTCTTATTTTTATGTTTAACCCTGCTGGATTTTTAACATAAAAATGAAAAATGATTGGGCCCAGTGTACTAGGTAGTAATGGGTTTTGTACCATATTAGATTTGCTTTCAAGGAATAATAAAAATGATAGATATTGTGTCTTTCTTAACAATTCCAAACTAATCCTAAGTCAAGATGAATTAAAATGGAAAGTTCTGATATTTAGGTAAGTCAGAGGTCAGTGTCTAGATCATTACCTTAAAGTGTGTGTCACTCATCTGTGTGTAGAAGCAGCTTTCAAACAAACATAGCCTCTACCCTGTTCCAGAACTCATGTCAGTGTTTGATCTCAGCAGAGCTGACATTGGGTTTTGTCAGCTCATAAGTAACCTTCACTGGAAAGAGTTTATACAATCCTTCTGTGAGCACTCGTCAAGAGTAAAGAAAACAAAACTTAAATGTCATATGACCCATCATGTGGCTAAGCACAAAGCTCAGGGGTGTTCTAGAAATTAGAGCCAGATGGTGAAATCACTAACTTTATGAGACCATAAAAATGTCAGCACCATGCAAATGCTTTGCAAAGAAAATTAAACAATGTGGAGCTTACACAAGTACAGACTTCCAGCTTGTACTACAAACTGTGCTAAGAGAAAACAACAGACAACTATGACAGAAATATGCTTCCAGAAGTAAGATGTTAGATTAATCAAATTAATATTTCTTACCTCTCTCTTCTTTTCCTCCTGTTCTTTCTTCTTCCTTTCATTCATTCTTTTATCAATTTATCTCTCTTTTGTCTCATTGCCCAAATATCTCTTTGAATCGTTAGTAATTGATGAGAAGTAGCAAGTGCCCAAACACAGAGTAAACAAGATGAACAGTTTTCATTAAAATTTCCTACAGTGGCCAAAAACAACCTATATGACAAACAGGGATTTGATACTTTAACTTTTTTAAGGCACTTTACTTTCAATACTAAGTGAGATATAATCTTACATTTTATGTAAGATAGCATTCACTTGTCTGCTTTCATTTATTATAGTGGGATTTAGCCGGGTAAAAGATTAAGATCAACACAAAGGCATAGCTCATGTCAATGGCTAGAGCTTATCTGGTGCACACAGAACCAGGAATTCTCATAGTTTTGGAAATCCTATTACTCTGGTGATAATATAATCCCAGTATCTCAAACATAAATTTGAGGAGGAAAAAGGAGGCTGGGGAATCTATCAACATTGGTAGGATGATTACTTAGAATACAAAAAGTCCATCCCTGGCATCACATAATCTCTATGGAGACAAGAGGACCATATGCTCATCTTTGCCTGCATAATGAATTTGACACTAGCTTGGGATACTCTGTCTCAAAAAATGAAGACAAGAAAAGAAGAAAGGGAGGGTGGGAGGGAGAGAGAGAGGACAGAATGGAGGGAGGGAGAGAGGGAGGGAGGGAAGGAGGGAGGGAGGGAGGAAGGAAGGAAGGAAGGAAGGAAGGAAGGAAGGAAGGAAAGAGAAAGAAAAAGAAACCAAAGAGAGGGCTGCCTACGAATGGATGACCTGGGACTCAGACCCATTTGCTTGGTGCCAGAGAGCAAACATGACCTGTAAACATCCAGAGCTGTGTGTGTATCAAGCAATGCTTGCTTATATGGGGGCCTACATTTTCTCTGTTTAGCCTTTTTCAAGAGACGGAATAAAGCTATATTGTTAGTACCTGTAAAACTAATCTGTAGCATTAGTTTTGGAGCATCCAAGTTCCCTTCTAAAATGGAACAATGATACCAGTATAAATGGAGTCAGGTCAGGAGAGCAATGGACACCGCTAGGTCATCAATCCCATGGGATCTAAACTTCACAGAAAATGTCTGCCTAAACTTTTCAAATTAAAATAGTTTTTAAACTGGGAAATACTAAAAATGGTGAAAAGGAGCTTTAACTGAGGGAGAAACAATACAGAGAAGAAGGGAAGATGAGTAAACAACATTAAAGTTATTTGAAAAAAACAACAGTAATTGTATCATTTTTATTTATCTTAAATTACGTATTGTTAGGCGCCATAAGAACCTCGCCCCAAGATGGCGATGGCCACCCGAGGGCCAAGTGATAAACAAGTCCTTATTAGGTGTGAAGGCTGTGCTTCAAGGTGGCCTGATCTTACGCAAGTGTCACGAGCCTATGGAGAGATGATACGTAGCATGAGTTCATGGGCTCCTGGCAGGGTTTATAAGCTGCGCCCGGGAAGGGATCGCAGGATCGCCATCTTGACTACTAACTGCTAAGCATCCTGAGTAAACTGCTGTGAGAAGGAACTGGTTGTTCCGTGTCTTAATTCCTGCTGGTCAGGATTGGTGCGGCAGAACATATAATACTTATAACTAATATACTCATATATATTACGCTCACACACATATATACTCGTGTGTGTGAGTGAGTGAGAGAGAGAGAGAGAGAGAGAGAGAGAGAGAGAGAGAGAGAGAGAGAGAGAGATTTGTTTTCAGGCCATCTTATATTCATCTATTTTACATAGGAACGCAACCAAATCTGTCAAACAGTCTTAAATAAATAAAATGAAGGGGTTAAGTCTCATCACAATTTCTATTTGTGTGTACATTTGTGTGGAAACCATGTCCGTGTATGTGTGTGTGTGTGTGCATAAATTAAATTTTACCACTTGAGATGCTAATGTTTGTTGGCATAATTTTTTTCTATGTTATTGGGTTCTTATACTTCTACCTCCCTTTCAACCCTTATTCCACCACAATCCTTTCCAATCCTTGTCCCAGCACTAGGTAGGAGAGAGCGAATGTTTAAGGGGGAAAGGAACACAAACCTCTATATGCTACTTTCTGCTGATTAGGGGCATTGGCAAATCATTGTCGTTAGAATATCCAGCAGTCCAGTAAATCATCAAGCCAGCAATCAGCAAAGGCAAACACAACAGCAGATGCAGCAGCAGCCGAAACAGTGATGACAACCAGCAGTGGCAGTGGCAGGTGCAGCAGCAGCCTCCATAGGCTCTCTTAGGGCTCTCCCATTTACACCATTTCCAGAGTCCCCAGATTTAAACTATCTGCAGTTGGCAATAATCACACCCCTGCTAGTGCATGAGGCAAATCATAATCACCTGCTATGAAACAGCTCTTATCCCACACCTCAGATTAAAACAAAAACATTCACACACAACAATTGGGTTTTTAAGGAACCAAAACTGTCACTAGACATGTTTCCTCAAAGAGTCCTATAGAAATGTTCACCAATGGGAATTACCTAGCAATGCTTCTTAACCTTCCTAGTGTTGTAACTCTTTAATACAGCTCCTCATGCTGTACTGACTCCCCCAACTATAAAATTATTTTTGTTACTACTTCATAACTAAAATCTTGCTAATGTTATGAATCATAATGTAAATATTTATGTTTTTTATAATGGTCTTAGGTGACCCCTTATAAAAATGGTTGAGACCCACTGGTTGAGAACCTCTGACCTAGATGAACCACAGCACACAGAATTTTAAAAAAACAACCATAAACCTTGCATGAAACTTCACCAAAGAACTCACATCATTTAAAGAAGACACAAAGAAACTTAAAGAGATTGAACTCAAAGAAAATAAATGCCTTAGTGATGCCCAAGAAAACAAACATAAGGCTGGTGGAAATGACTGCAGCAATCCAGTATTTCAAAATGGAATTCATTAAGGACTAGCTGGAACTGAAAAGCCCAATAATACAATTAGAAAACTCAAGGCAAAGCCTTAGACGTGGAACAAATCATGCAGAGGATAGCCTATCAAGACTTTAAGGTAAAGTGGAGTATATAGAGGAAATAAGCAAAGAATGTGAAAAGCATTTAAAGCCCAAGAAGGAACATACAGAAAATGCAGAACATCATTAAAGACCAATCTTCTACTTGCAAAAGTAAACTAAAGAGAAGAGTCCTAGGTCAACAGCACAGACTAGGTTTTCAACAAGATTATAGAAGAAAACTTCCCCAAACTAAGGAAAGACATATCCACACAGATACAAGAAATACACAGACTACCAAATAGACAAGACATATAATAGTTAAAGCACTAAGTATAGAGAACAAAGAAAGAGTATTAGAAGCTAAAAGAAAACAAACAACACAAGCCACATATAAAGGAAAATTCATAAGAATAACACCTTATTTCTTAATGGAAACTTGGCGTCCCAGTAAAAACTGTCCAATAGATAGATCATCGATGCAAAAAAAAAAAGTAATCAGAGAAATATCAGAATTAACTCACATCATATATAAAATGGAGATATATATATATATATATATATATATATATATATATATATATATATCAAACACCAAAGAATATACACATTCTATTCAGTAGCATACAGAAGTTTCTCTAAAGTACTATATCCTGGTGATACAAAACAAATCTTAACAAATTCGGAAAGACTGAAGTAACTCCATGTATTCTACCTCACCATAATGCAGTAAAGCTTAACAGTAACAACAAAACAATCTCTAGCACGTACACAAACTCATGGAGATAAAACCACCCATTATTGAATGATGAGTGGGTCAAAAAAGAAATTAAAAAAAAAGATATAAAAACATTTCCTATTTATATTCTGGCCCACAACTCTGGAATAAGACTTCTGCTTTATCTGAGGCCAGGCCTGTTTTAGAGACCCCAAATAAAGCACAGCCCACTGCCTGCTAACACCCTTTAAAACCTTACAAACAGCCCCCAACAGCAACTCCTCCCCCTGGCTCCAGATTCTGGCCTACAACTTTGGCAGAAGACTTCTTCTTTACCAAAGGCCACACTCTGGTACTCAGGACTAGGAACTCAGAGACCAAGCAGGTACTCAGAACACCAAAGGCCACATAAGTACTTGAAATCCAAGAGGCACTGTTGGCACCCAAAATCTTTGAGGTCACATAGGCCACAAAAACCTTAGCAGAGACACTCTCCTGGACACGAAGCCTCACTCCAGATCACTCAAACTAGACAACCAGAGAGGAAAAAGAAACCAAGGGAAAAAAACATCTATCTAAAAAAGATATACTCAGAAACCAGCACCAAAGTCTATATTCCCAAATCCAGATGACTAGAGCCCAGTATAAGAACATAATCAACAACAGCCAGGGCAGTATGGTACAACTAGAGAACAGCTGGTCTACTACAGCAATCACTAGATATTCCAACCCAGCTAAATGCAAGGAAATTACCTTAAGTCCAATCTTAAGAAGATGATAAAGACACTTAAAGAGGAAATGAGTAAATCCAGGAAAATACAAACAAACAGGTAAAAGGAAATGAATAAAACTGTTCAAGACCCGAGAATGGAAATAGAAGCAATAAAGAAAACACAAAGTGAGGGAATCCTGGAGATGGAAAATGTAGGTAAGAGAACAGCAACTACAGATGCAACAATCATCAGCAGAATCAAAGAGATTGCAGAGAGAATCTCAGGCATAGAAGATACGATAGAAGAAATTGATACATCGGTCAAAGAAAATGTTAATCTAAAATGTTTCTGACACAAAGCATTCAGGAAGTCTGGGGCACCATGAAAAGACCAAACCTAAGAATAATAGAAATAAAAGAAGAAAAAGATTCCCAGCTCAAAGGCCCCCCAAAAATATTTTCAGTAAAATCATAGAATAAAATGTCCCTAACCTAAAGAAAGTGATGCCTATAAATGCACAAGAAGCTTACAGAATTCCAAATAGGATACATAAGAACAGAAAGTACCCCACCCCTGCCACACAATAATCAAAACAGTAAATATACAGAACAAAGAAAAAATATTAAAAACTGCAAGGGGATAAAGCCTAGTAACATATAAAGGCAGACCTATTAGAATTACACTCAACTCTAAAAAGCAGAAGGGCCTAAATTGTCTTGCAAATTCTACAAGACAACAGACACCACCCTAGACTACTATATCCAGCAAAACTTTCAATCATCATAGATAGAAAAAAATCTATAAGATTCCATAATATCTATCCATAAATCTAGCCCTACAGAAGATACTAGAAGGAAAACTCCAACCCAAAGAGGTTAACTATAACAAGAAAACACAGGAAATACTTAATTTTACACCAGTAAAAACAAAAGGAAAACACACACACATATATACAGACACACACACACACACACACACGTGGGGTTAGGAATCAACAAGAATTGGATTGAGCAGCCGTACCCCAGGCCTGTGTGTCCTGGGGTGCACTTAAACCTGTGCCCCCACCTTTGAATCACTAGAGGAGATCATGTAGCCCAGTAGCCAAGTGAAACTTCCTCTTCTCTAATACGATCATGTCCAGCAGCACCTGGAATTCCTCCTTATGCAGAGGAGGCATCCCCAGCATGCTGGCCCCAGCCAATGATGTACACTCACCCTGAAAGTTTCTACTCACCCCCCAAAAGTTTAGATACCTCACCCCATTAAAATGAGCTTTCTCAATGAAGCTGCCTCCCAAGAGTTTATTCTCACTGTGTTCATTGCTGCCTGAGCTCTCCTAGGTCCCTGGTGTCCTGCCTCGCTTCCTCTCCCAGTTTCTACTGGGTGTGATGCCACTATGGGTGGGGAAACAGAGCCTGAATGGCATGTGCAGACACACACAAACACACACACACACTATCACTGTTACCACCACCATCAAAATAACAGGATTTAACAATTATTGGTCATTAGTATCTCTCAACATCAATGAACACAATTTGCCAATAAAAAGACACAGATTAGCAGAATAACATGTAAACAGGATCCATCATTCTGCTGTATATGAGAAATACATCTCAATGTCAAAGATAGTCATTACTTCAGAGTAAGGGCTTAGAAAAAGATTTTCCTTGTAAATGGACCCAAGAAGCAAGCTGGTACAGCCATTCTATTATCTAACAAAAATAGATTTTAAAAAATTAATCAAAAGAAATGAGAAAGGAAACTTCATACTCATCAAAGGAAAATTCCACCAAAATGATATCTCAATTCTGAACATCTATGCCCTAAATGTAACGGCACCCACATTTGTAAAAGAAACATTATTAAAACTCAAATTACATATCAAACCCCACCTAACAGTGGGAGACTTAAACACCCCACTCTCACCAATAGATAGGTCATTGAGACAGAAACTGAACAGAGAAATAATTGAACTAACAGATGTTTTGACTCAACTGGATCTAACAGATACTTACAGAACATTTCACCCAAACACAGAGGAATACAACCTTCTTCTCAGTACCTCACAGAACTGCCTCCAAAACTGACCATATACTTGGTAGCAAAGCAAGTCTCAACTTGCTTTGATAGAAGAAAATTAAAATAACCCCCTGTATCTTATAGACCACCGTGGATTACAGGTGAACTTCAACAGCAAACACAACAGAAAGCCTACAAACTCATGGAAACTGAATAACTCTGTACTGACTGGCCACAGCGTCAAGGAAGAAATAAAGAAAGAAATTGAAGACCCCCTAGAATTAAATGAAAATGAATGCACAACATACCCAAGTCTACAGAACACAACAGAAGTGGTGCTAAGAGGAAAGTTGACAGCACTAAGTGTCTTTATAGAGAAATTAGAGAATCTCATGCTAGTGACTTAGCAGCACAGCTGAAACTCTAGAGCAAAAAGAAGCACACAAGCAAACACTCCAAGAGGAGTATAGAGCAAGAAATACTCAAACTCTGAGCTGAAATCAAGAAAATAGAAACAAAGAAACAATACAAGGAATCACTTAGTCAAATAATTGATTTATTAAGACAATCAACAAGAATGAAAAACCTTTATCTAAACCAACTAAAAGACACAAAGGAAACATCCAAGTGAATGAAATCAGAAATGAAAGGATGGAACATAACAACAGACACCAAGGAAACTAAAGAATCAAAGGTCATACTTCAAAACCTATACTCCAAAAAAATTGGGAAATCTAAAAGAAATGGACAAATTTCTTGATAAATACCACTTACCAAGGTTAAATCAAGATCAGATAAGCAATTTAAACAGACCTATAACTCCTAAGGAAAAAGAAGCAGTCATTAAAAAGTCTCCCCCCCAAAAAAAAAAAAAAAAAATCAAGGCTAGATGGTTTTAGTGCAGAAATGCTTACAGGAATGCTTAACAAACTTAAATTTCCTATATTCTCTTAACTTGTTTAAAAAAAGAACAAATTCCTAGATTCAACCAAATTACCAAAATAAAATCAAGAAGAAATCAAGGACTAAAACAGTAACAAAAACCCTTCCAACTCAAAAAACGACAGGCCCAGATGAATTCATAGCCAAACTTAACCAGATTTTCAAAGAAGATTTACAGCCAATACTCACTAAACCATCCAAAAAGTAGAAACAAAGAAACAAAAGGTGCACTCCCAGATTTCTTTTATGAAGCCAGTATCACATTAATATCAAAAACAAGGTAGAGATACAACATAAAAAGGAAAGCATAGGCTGACAGCACTAATGAAATCGAGTCAAAAATGCTCAATAAAATATTGGAAAACCTGAATACAGAGATACATCAAAAAGATTATCCATTATGAAGAGTTGACTTATCTGAGAATTTCAGAGATGGTTCAACACACCAAAGTCAATCAATGTAATAAACCACTTAAAGGGGTTTAAAAACAAGAATCACATGATCATCTCAGTAGATGCAGAAAAATCCTTTGACAAGATACAATGTGCCTTCATGATAAAAGTTTTAGAGAGCTTGGGACTAGATGGAACACAGCTCAACATAATAAAAAGTATACACGGGAAGCCTACACCCAACATTATTTTTGACATTTTACTCCACAGATGCCTGCTCAGTCATGTTCATTGCTGCTGTGTTCACAATAGACAGGAAACTGAAACAATCTAGTCCTTCAACTGATTAATGGATACTGAAAATGTGGTGCATGTGCACTATGGACTATCATTCAATGGTAAGAAAAAGTGAAATTTGTAGGGAAAAGGACAGAACTGAAAAAGATCATACTGAGTGAAGTAACCCAGAGCCAGGAAGACATACATAACCTTTCTCATCCTTGCTCCAAGTCTTCATACTTGAGGATATAACCTGGACTACTATACTACTATATACTATACTATACTATATACTAAATACACACACACACACACATATATATCTATATCTATATCTATATCTAGATATAGATATAGATATAGATATAGATATAGATATAGATATAGATATAGATATAGATATAGATATAGATATATATATGTTACCATTTGTTGTCTCTCAGAGATGGAAAGTAAGTCTCTATTGCTGAAGACACCAGGAACTTCAGATATGGGACCCAAGCCAGAATTGCCCTAAAAGCTTTCTCCCTGAGGACTAGCTCTCATAGTACTAGAAAGAGCCATGTAAGTCTGAGGCAGGAAAAGAACCAATAGTCCTGCCCAGCTACAATGCCTCTGAAGCACAGCAAAGAACAGCATGGCATGATAACCCTCAGACTATATACCTTGTCAGTAATCAACAGCTCTCTAATTGAATGTAAAGCTTGTTCAACAAAAGGGAAGCCGTGTGTAGTACTGGAAACCTAGACAGCTGATAAAGACCATGGCTCTTGGGAGGAAACCCCACAATACCGTTTGACAAAATTAGCATAATTCCTAACTACATTCTGAATACTTATCCTTATAGCCTTGGATAACTATAGTTCTCATTCCTAATAAAAGAAACTTCTCGACGAACACTGAATGGGGGTTAATGTGAGGGTGCAGAGGTGGGAGGGGGGTAGGTGGGGGCAGAGCCTCATAGAAGCATGAGGAGGGGGGATGGGATAGGAGGTTTCTGGGTGGTGGGGGGAAGTGGGGTAAGGGGATAAAATCTGAAATGTAAATATAATACCCAATTTAAAAAAAAAAAGAAACTCCTCTTTGTACTAGACAGAGAGCACGCTGACCAAAATACAGAGGACAAGAGATCATGTTGTACTCATCCCCGACTGAAAGATTTACAAACCAATTCCGGAACCTAAGGCTCAGGGATCACCGCGGAAGTGGGTAGACATATTGGAAAAGTCACAGGAACAGAAAGTTTGCTGTGAGGTTATGTTCTTAGAAATGTCAGAGAGATCAAACCCATGAGGTCTCATTGGAGAGACCAAGGCCAAGGGAAAACACCCGGCCAATAGCTTTGTCTGGAGCTCCCACAGCTCGGAAACATCCACGCCCATGACTCAGCATTATTGGCCCAAAACTACTGACCCAGCTGCTCTTTCCCACTTTTCCTTTCACAAGCTCCACTAGCTCACTGGGCATGCTCCAAAACCCTATAAAAGGCCCTCCCCTCTACCCAGCCCTTTGCTGTCTCTTTTCCTCAAAGGCAACCACCATTCTGTTCTTCTCTCCCATAAATATCTTGTGTGAAGTTTGTTGCATGCTGTGAGTTTGTGGTATTCCTTGGCTCCTGACTGTCAAGATGCCCTTGTACTGGAAAAACCTTTTCATTGGTGCTGTGACCCCGACAGGTTCTTTGGGTACCTGTGCTCCTCTTTGGGGTTTGGGCCACACTGGGATCCTATCCCTCATTTTCACCTGACGCCCCCTCCCCCTTACTCCTGGGTGCTGCAGTCCTGCATCTCCCTTAGACCCAACTGGGCTACTGTGACCCTTTCTTCCCCACTCCTTTTTCTCCCCCTTGAAGCTGATTATAGTCCCGGGGCTTCTCTGTGCCTGTGTGGCTTTTGTGATACTATGTGATCCCATTTCCCATCCCATTCCTTGGTCCTGAGCTCAGCTTTTCATCACCTTCCAACAAGTCTTTTGGGCCTCATCAAAAGCCCTGATGTCAGGCACCTAGTCACCTTGGGCACTTCACCCTGAATGCAGTAATGATCCACCAGATGGCTTGGTCTCATTAGGTCCTCCCTAAGACCTGCTGATGCCCTCGACTACAGGATATTGCGACCGTTTTTCCCCCCACCTCCTTATCCATGGGAGTGATGACATCAATACCCTCTCATTCCCCCTTGGGATGCCTCTTAAAAAATCCTCCAGCCTCTCCACCTGACATCTGACCCTAAGGGTCCCAAATTTATTTTATTTTACAATCAAATCTGGCCTCAATATCTCTTTGATAACTGGTACAGCCATACCTAATGGGAACAGCAAAACTCATAAAACCAATACAGCTGCTTAACAAAGATCCAGCAAATCTGAGCCAACTGATGCAATGGCTGTCATGCAGTCTTCAACTTTTTGTCTTGCTCTCCAGGTGTTGCATGCTTGGGGTTTTTAAATATTTGTACAACTTGGGATATTAGATTGATGGAAATTTTCTTATGGGTCATTTACGCCTTCTCCCAGGAGTGCTGCTTCTAAGCTTCTCCAGAGAAGTCCTGAGCATATTACCCATCCTGCTCTTAGGAAGATATCCTTATCTGGCCTACCTGAAGATCTTCCTTACACCCTGGAGGTTGTGGCTCACTAAAGAGGCCAGAGATCTCCTTATGAGGCTCTGACTCCAAGATACTTGTGGAACGTCTGCCCTCGTACTTACTCAGGAACAAGATATTCAGAACAAAGTAAACTTACAAAAGTAAACAAGATTCAGGGGGATAGAGAAGTTGGCAGCAGATCAGGTTAAAAGCCTCTTCTTACTATACACTCAGGCAAGTATGTGGCATATAAGATGAGGAGCTGCATATGGTATTGCCCCTCAAGCAACAAAGTTAGATTGGCCAGAGTTATCTCTGCCCTACACGAGGTCTTATACTGATAAACAAAGAATTAATGATAAAAGAATGAAGTATGAAGACTCTCAGAAAAGTTATCTTATACAGGGCCACTGTGGTGTCCTATGACCAAGGAATAAAAGAATACTAAGATTTGACATATAAATAAATTCTACAAAGATATAAACATTGTATTATGGCAGCAATTGAATAATAGCTGCAGCAGCTTTGGCCTGAAGATTTTTCTTGAGCCTAATGATAATTAGCACTTTGACCATTAAAAGTTGATAACATACTGCTTGGGGAATGACGGTCTTCCCAGACTGGCTTGGAGATTTTCTTTCTGTCTAATACTCTTGAAACCCCAAGAGCTACCAGCCTGAGAATGGGTTGTCATGCTTTGGCAAATATGCCTCTAGATTCTCAAAACTTAGATTATGGGGTTAATGAGAGGAAATGTTTGTAAAAGATAACGCAGTTCTGTCACTGTTTATCAATGATGACTAAACTTATGACTAAGAGGAAGTTAAAACACGTGTCCAGGAATCAAAAAAGGATATTATCTGAGTTTTGGAAAAACATGAATCTATCCCTGCCTACTAAGTTCTGTATAAATAAAGAAGCAACCTGACTGCCAGTCAGTCGGGCTGCAAGATTCCCCTGACTCCAGTGCTTGACTCACTCCTCCTTTGTTAACTCCTTATCTCCTGTGTGAGATCTGGCCACTGCCAGGGCTAAACTCCAGCAGATAACCTGTTCTAGTTGCTGAACAGTACCTTAGATTCCAATACTACTCAGTATTTTCTTAACTACTGTAAACAATCAGGGAAATAGAAAGAGAGAGACCTCCATTCCCCACATTCAAGCTTTCTCCTATCTCTGCTACAAACCATGTCATGAACATGGCTGCCTAAATACAACCTGAACAAAGATGGCACCAATGGTTGTGCTAACATGGAAGGGGAGAAATCTCAAAGAACCTCAACCCTAGACAAGGAACTGTGGGTAACTGGGGAATGCCTAGAGCAGAAGAATTTTTTTTTTCCAGAAAGGAGGACCACCAACTGATTTAGGTCTCCTTCAAATACAATTTCCAGTATAGAAACAACTTTATAAAGTTTTTGTGGCACCATAACAAAGAAGTGATAAATCAAGGCATTAAAAAATAATTGGTAGGAACATCTGAGAGGCAGACTATGTAAGACTGGGAGAACTCCACTCTAGATTTTGGACATTATCTGACAATACTCTTAGGCTTTGTTGAAGAACAGAGTTCTGTCAATACATTCCAAAGGTTTGTAATCTTTTGTCAGGATGTTAGATCAGACATGGAGCTGGGCAATGAAGGGGTATTTAGTAGACTAAAGATCGCCCAAGATAAATTGTGCTATGAACCAACACATTCCAATCTTGACACATCATTAAAACTTTAGTCAATCAATCTATAGAAACATCTTCTTTTCAGTAAGCCCCATCCACAACACATTTGTATGCAGAGTCTCTGCCACCACTATGGCCAGCAGAGGAAAGATCTGTTCAAGAAAGCAGTTCAGAAACATGAGCAAGTAGACAGTGTTGGTTAAAACTTGGAGTCTGACCCCAAGTAGTTTATTTTAGGCATATTTAAGCACAGCAGAATTTGTTGAAAACTTTCCTGGTGATAATTAACTCAACCCCATGTACACAATAACAAACAAATTAAGCTAAATAAAGATCTAACATGACTACATTGGAACTCTTTATAAAGCACATGTGACACCTTCTGTAGAGATGGTTTCTACAGATTGACTGGAAAAAACCATGCTTACAACAAGTGCCGGGGAGAGGATTCCATGCAGTCTATGGCCATACAGATAGCACAAAGATCACCAGGCTATTACCTGTGTCTGTTGTCTGCCTTCTGGGTGGATAACGGGTTTTATAACCCTTCATTTGAAGGAATATCCTTGTGTGTTTAACATTCAAGGATAAGCATCCTTGTACTTATCTGTGAGTAAAATGATTTCTGTGCCTCCTGCATCTCCCCCTTTTTACCTTTTTAAAGAGAAAATGGTGGCTATAACAGAGATCAAGTTTGAATGCATTGCCTGCATGGCTAGTCTAACATAAGCAAGCATGATAGAATTATAAGAACAGCTAGCAGAGGACCAAGGACCAAGCAAAGGGAAAAGTCATCTTAACCATGGTGCCCACTCAAAGGTCTCTTGGAGTATGCATTAGCAAAATCCTTTATTATCACAGAAAAACAGTTGCAAACATGTGTAAAAGGAAGGCAAAACTGATTTTCTTTAAACTATTGACACAGGGTATATAGACCAACTCCAAATCAGAGAAGACTGGGGTCTCTAAACGAAGAACAGAGGGTTACCAAAAGGTAGATACATTTGAATGAAGTGTCACAGAAGGCATGAACTGTGGATAAGTCACAGGTTTGTTGTTTGTATTTTCTGTAAAGTTTGTAAAGACTCCCATGGTTTGACCCCACTTGAGATGCTGCCTTATCTAAGGAAGTCATCATGAGAGTTCATCTGAAGCATGAAAGGCCCTCGATGCAAATACTATGGGGATTTTGCCTGAGATGTAGCCAGATTAGTTTATAGGATTAATATAGATCAATGACTCCCCCAGTATTGTGACTAAGCTTGATTAAATGAATCTTGGCCTTTCTGTGTCATTATTGGGGAACTAGGTAGGAGAAAGAAAACAGCTGCTATATTAATTTACCAAATACATTTATGTTCAAAATTACCTTTACAGAAAGCTGCCTAGAAATATATGCAAGAGAGGAGGTATTTACTAAAGCCTGAGAAATAATCTCAGAATAGTTGCCCACTGGAGCATTTTAGATTCCAGACAATTTTTAATTCTTAAACATAACAAGATGACATGAAATACACCACCTCACAATCCATTGACTTAAAACAATTAGTCTAGGGTTGTACACTATAACTTTGTTCTTCTGGAATAGGTAGACAATCTCAGACTGGCAGAATCTCTGCAGTTCTTCATGCTGGATTCTTGGCTTGGGGTCAGCTGTCTGTAGACTTGTCTATGATGACTTAGCTGAGCAACTGGCTCTCTCCCCGTGTGTCCACAGATACACATCTCTTATCCATTAATTATGTTAGCAAGAGTATATTCTCAACCAGCAGAAAAGCCACAGACATGAGAGATACATGAATTTTCTCCAGACCCTTATTTGTTCTGTGTCTCCTAATCCTATTTTGCACAGTTAGAATAAGGACCAAGTGAACCTCAGGTCCAGATGTTAGAGGAACTGCAAAGACATAGATCAAAGGCCAAAGAAAAGCTGAGAAGGAAGGGTACACTCGGCTTATAGATAGTCTGCCAAATGCTTACTCCTAGCTTTCCTATTATTAAAGCATTTAACAAAGAGGACTCCATGCATTAATTTACCTCCTTAAAAGTAGAATGATTTTTGATTAACTTAGCTTTTTCACACATACAGCAAAATCCTTCACTGTCAGTGACAAACAGTATCACTTACTGAAGTTTTTATTATTGTTGTCGTTATTGTTGTTACAGAAAGACAGGTTTTTATCCAAACTACTGACACTGAGTTCATGAACTCAACTCAACTCCAATTCAGAAGAAACTGAAATTTTCAAATGGAGATGCTCCCTGGAGTCTGAGGCACCTCTAGGACACTAAACAAGCAGTCTAACGGCAGATCAGTTTAAATCCACATCTATCTGCTCAGTTGAGATAGCAAGTTAGTCACTTTAGCAATATTCAGGAGAGTTTCCTGGGACGCTTTTTCACACAACACTGCAGGTTAATAGATATACTCCTCACACGACTTCACTGCCAACCTGAACCTTCTATGTTTCTTCCAATTTGCAAGGAAAAATAATTCACTAAAAAGCAAGGAAACTGTGATGTGTAAGGCTCCTCTTTCCTGTGAAGCTCTGTGAAGAGAGATAGCTGCCTGACAGGATGCTAATAACAGTTCTGGCTTTGGTCACTGTTGAGGTCCAGGAGTTGCCCCACAAACCACATGAACACTGATCTCAGTCAGACAGGGATAGCTTATTGAACATACACCCTAAGACTGATCGATTAGGGTCATAGCTCATCATTCAGGGGCTGGGTCTACAGTGAACATCTGTCTCTGTCGTCCTACAAAGGCTAAAACTGCAAAATCCACAGTGAGTTCATAAGCACATGCAGAAAATGTTGCCCAATGGTCAGCTCTGACTCAAGCTATTTGAGACATAACAGTTCATATTGACCTTTACTTTGATGATGAGCCCTGCGTAAAGCTTTGTGGAATTTCTTAAGATTAACAAACCTCTTGCAGAACATAACAGGATATGTGATCAGGCTAACCCTGCTCTGAGTCAAGTTATTTTTCTGTGTCAATGACTGGCAGGCATAATACAGCAACAACATGAAATAGCTGGCAGGCATGGAACAAAATGAGTGCAGTTATGCTGGGGACAGGGCAGGCCTCAACAATCACACCTATAACAAGTGTGGAGGCAGGACTAGCTCCCTACCATGCAGCTTTAAAACTAGTGCTTGTTCCCAAGCCCTATATCTATTTATAATCAGAATCTGCCCTGTGGTGGCCAGAATCTAGAGCAAATGAGCACATTTGGCAATTTCCATGATCTATTCACTCTCAAGTCTTAAAGAAAAAAAAAATCATCCTAAGCTGAAACAATTGAAGACGTAATATATACCAAAAGAATCCTGCCCCTAGAAGCATTGCATGTGTAGCTGCTATGTTACATGTTTGTCAGTAGGTGGCAGAGAGGAGAGATGTTATGCCTATGCTCAGTGTTCAGACCTGTGAACATCTGAATGATTTGTAGCCTAACATTCCCTGAAAAAGGCGAGCCCAGAATAACCATCAATCCATGCCAGGGGGCCTGGACAAGGAGCTAGCCTGAGACAACTACTAGTACAGCTCTGTGCAAGCCTGAACAAGCTTCCAGGGTGGGGAGCAAGCAGGAGACAAGATGGGGTGTTCACCTGACATGACCCACCAGTCTGGTGCCACGGGGCCCAGACAGGAAGCTAGCCTGAGATGACCACCAGACTGGTGCTACTCAGGCCTAGATATGGGGGCAGACCATGCCTGAGTTGACTCCTGCCCAGAGCCGTAATGCACAGGCCGGGCATAGACTACTCCTGACACTCAGAGACCACCCCCCAGCCCCCAGCACCACCATGAGGAGCAAGTGAGTGGTGGAGAAATGAAAGAGAAAGAGAAACAGAAGGATATGGGCACAATGAAGAAAGGCACAATTGGAGTCTTGGGGGCAGTGAGGAACAGCCTGATGTATTGATGCCATCTGGGACCATGAAGGGTTCCTGGTCTGTGCTGCCACCTAGGGTCAATTGTGTCTGTAGCCCTGCAGCAGCAGGGAGTTAGTACCACCAAAGCCAAAGGCCATGTGGGCATCCCTGATCTGGGCTACTGCCCAGGGACATATTGGCATCTGAGGGCTATGCAGAACTGGAGCCAACCCTCACAAGGGCATCATGGGAGAGCTGGCCCTGGGATTCTGAGAGCAGGAGCTGACCCTCCCCCTAGCCAGCTGCAGTACCTGGAGACTGGGCCCTGCCACTCATCCCCTATGCAGTGGCATGGAGTAATGGACGAGAGAAAGAGATACACTCCTCCACACTCAGTATCCTTAGACACCTATAGCAAGCAGGAGTGTTGTCATCAAAGTGAGAGAGCTGTCCCTACCCCTCACCTGATGTAGCACTCAGGAAAAAGAGCCCTGCACCTCACCTGGAAAGCACAGTAGAGCTGACCCTGGTGGTCGGGGCACAGGAAAGCCAGCCCTGAGGTGTGAACATAGGAGAGCTGGCCCTGCAACTTGTCCATTGTGTGATGGCAGGAATGAGGAGAGATGCTCTTTTCCCCTCCCTTCGAGACCAGGCCCAGGCACTTACTTGCTGGGGCACTTGGGAGAGCAGACATAGTAGAGCTCGCCCTGATGGCGTGAGTACAGATGAGCCAGCCCAGTGTGCATGAGAGCTGGAGAGCTGGAGAACTGGCTCTGGCCCTTGCTGGCTGCAGCATGGTTGGATAGGCTAGCTGGGGCAAGGCAGGAGAGCTGCCCTGGTGGTGTGGGTGCGGGAGAGCTGGCAGGTGACCAGCTCAGACACCTCTCAGGCCCAGACCTAGGGATCTGAATTGGCCCACCCCAACATCTACCCAATCCATAAACTGCTGGAGTTGTGTGAAGGGGTTGATCCTACAGATCCAGAACTGCAGGATTTCTGTGACACAGAGCAACAACAGGATATCCCATAGGAGTCCCAGTGAGGAGCCAGTATTGAAAGAGTAGCAGAAACCAGAGGCCTGGAACCAGATCAACCACTCATTGCAACGAGCATCTGTGAGCAAAGTGTGGACAAAGGGTGAACTGTGGAGCACTGCAGCTTCCACAAGAGTTTTTTCTCTGTTGTAGGGAGGGTGGAAGGGCAAAGGCAGGTTAGAGGGGAGGAAGAGATGAGGGGAATCGGGATCCATGGTGAGAAGTTAACAAAGAACCAATAAAAAGTTTTAAGAAACAAAAGTTTCAGTAAACTTTTAAAATATAAAGTAAATTACTAAGTTTTTTCAAATATCTTAGAAAAAAACTTGTTAAAAGTGAAGTATTACTTGGTTTTTGTTCAATTACTAACTTGCTTATAAAAATTAGTTTTGGAATTTACTAATCTTTGATTCATAGAGAGACCTATGTCACTCAAGAGCAAGACAACTGGACTCTATGTGTGCCCACCAGGGGACATGTGCCAAGGTTCATTCTTCTTCTGACATTCTTTCTCCTTCATCTACTGACATAGTCACGGACAAACAATCAGGTCCCAGAAATGGACCAGTAACAACATGTTCCCTGAGAACAAGTCTAGGTAATGTGTAAGCAGCCAATTGCTTGTATAAATTTATGTTTACTGAAGATTAGCATGACTGAAATTTGCCACCAATGTTTTCTTTTCCTCAGGTGAAAATGTCACCACCTGAAGTGCTCTACATAACACAGAGCTCGAAAAGTTCCTCTTAGAGACAGATCATGTTACTCTGACGGCTTCTTTTAAGATTAGGGGAAGTCTATGAGGACCAAGAATTTTGCTTCAGTGCCCATCTGTGACTAGGAGATACCTGCAGACTTCAGAGCGGAGAAACTGATGCTGGCCCCCTCCCAGCTCCTGCCTGGTGAGGTCAGAACTCAGGTGGTGACTCAGCACACTCTGCTCCAGTCAGTCTTTCTCCTGTTTGTTCTTGTTTTCTGATGAATTTCAGAGTTGCCTTAGAGTGACCCTAAGGAAACAAAACAAAATAAAACAAACCCAGAAACTAGTGAGAGTTCAAAGAAAGGCAACCGAGATGACTCAAATTGATGTATAAGTAGCAAAAGAAAACACTAAAGGGAGTTACTAAAAGAAAATTTCTCATAATATGGCAAGTTTTTATAGAGGGGATAAATGACACATCCTCCCATATGATTATGAAAATCAGTAGGAGGAAATTAGGTTTAAATCAAAATATAAGTATGTCGATCTTCCAGTATCTAAGATGAATTAAACTGCTATCTCTTTCTCAAAGAGGAAATAACATACAGAAAATACAACCTTCAATTTGTAGTAAGGTCAGTTCTCTCTCTCTCTCTCTCTCTCTCTCTCTCTCTCTCTCTCTCTCTCCCTCTCCCTCTCCCTCTCCCTCTCCCTCTCCCTCTCCCTCTCCCTCTCCCTCTCCCTCTCCCTCTCCCTCTCCCTCTCCCTCTCCCTCTCCCTCTCCCTCTCCCTCTCCTTCTCTCTCTCACCGTTAAAGGGTATATATGCATATAGGAATATATATTTTTTCTCTCTCACACACACCATTAAAGGGTGTATATGCAGATGGAGCCTTCTCTCCCTAACTGGTCTGTTACCACGTGACAGCTATAGTGCATGCATGGACAAGAAAACCTTTCTTTCTTGTGATTCCAAAAAGTTATGTAGCCAACAAACTTAAGCAGACTTCTTTAATGTGGAAGTTCTCAGTTCTTCAAAATTCAAATACACAGCTTCAATCACAAGAAAAAGTTTAACAAGTTTGAGTACCTTACCTGATAGCGAGAAGTTTTCTAGATTTCTCTACAAACATCTTCTGCGGTGACTTCTGCAGCCACTGGGGATCCACAGCTTCCAGAGTTCAGTAAAAGCTCCAGAAAAATCTGAGAACTCCACTTTGATTCTAGGGTAACCTCTAATTTTGTTTTTTAAGTGGATTGTTGAAATTAGCTTATTAACTCGTGAGGTTTTTTCTTATATGCTTGTTCATAAATGCTGCTCCTGCTCCCCTCCATCCCATACTCCATCCTGTTTAATCATTCAAGCCTTCTTATTTTCATTTCCATGCACAGTCTGTTCCCCCATTATGATTTATGACATAGCAAGCTTCTTTATGGCTTTTCACACATACTTCTTCTGAGTTAGTCCTCCATTCAACCCATAACTTCTCCCATACTCCTGTACCTTTTCCTGCCTAAGTCTTTCTGCCCCCGGTACTCCAACTCTATACTTTCATTTTACCTATAATTTTCTATAATCTCTCCCTTAATATGCCTACCTCAAAGGCCCCTTTCTAATTTCCTGGCTTCCAGTTGAGCTCTAAGTTAAAGACGCACACATATTGAGGCCCACACTGCCCGGCTTGGGGGCCACTGTGTCCTGGCCCGAGCTGCTGCTCTGGTCCATGGGTCAGGGTCTAGGAAGAGAGAGAGTGGGGATGGAGGGGAAGAGACTCGAAGAATGGAGACAAGACAGAGGGTCTGATCAAGTCTTCTTTATTGAAAGGAAATCTGGGGTATTTATATGTTTTGCCACGTGCCTTGTAGGCATGGATACCACGTGTGTCTTGCAGGTGTGGGTATCACGTGCCTTGCAGGCGTGGATACTGAGTGCCCCTTACAGCTGTGGCCTTGCAGCTGAGGGCACTCTCTTGTCAGAGTATATGGCTCGAGATGGCTGCAAAGAAGATAGCCGATTTCTGCTAGGAATCAGCTCCCAACATACACACACACAGACACACACACACACACACACACACACACACACACACTGAAGTTAGCATCTATACATAAGCAGTAACATACTATTCGCCTTTCTGGGCACAAGTTGCCACATTCAGGATGATTTTCCCACTTTCATGTATTTTCCTGCGGATCTTATAATGCCACTTTTCTTTACAGTGGAGTAAGATTCATTTCACTATGCATCTGTGCCATGTTATCCATTCATCTGTTTATGAGCATCCAAATTGATGACATTTGCTAGCTACTGTGAATAGAGCATCAGTGAGCAATCAGTGTGTAAGTATCTCTGTAGTTAGATATAAATTCTGCTGGGCATATACCCTAAAGTGGTGTAGCAGGTCATAATGGCAGTTCTATTTCTAGTTTGGTTTTGTCTTGTCTTTAAGAAACATGCAGACTGATTTCCATAGCAGCCACCCTAGTTTACATGCCTTCTAACATTCTATAACCGCTCTCCTCTGAACACACCTACGCCAGCATTTGCTGCTATTTGTATCCATGATGGCCATTCTGATTGGGATGAGATGAATCTTAAGGTAGTTTTAATTTACATTCCCCTGATGTCTAAGGGTGTTGGACACCTTTTAAAGTGTTTCCTATCCATTCGCATTTCTTCCTTTGAGAATTTTCCATTCAGCTCTACAACCTATTTTAAAATGGTGTATTTCTTTCATGTTCAGTTTTTAGTGTTTTGTATAGTCTAGATACTAATCCTTGGTTAGATGAATAGCTGGCAAAGATTTTCTTCCATTCTGTGGGCTGCCTAGTCACTCACTTTACCAGTTCCTTTTCTGTATAGAGCTTTATGGTTTCATGATGTCACTTGTTGATAGTTTAACTAATCTCCTGTGCTACGGAAGTTTTATTCAGAAAGTCTTCATCCGTGTCTATAAGATAAGTCATATAGCTTATTTTTCATCTAAGGGTTTAAGAGAATCTTATGTTGAAATTCAGTTTTCCCAGCATCATTTGTTAAAGATAGTGTCTTTTCTCCACTGTGCATTTTTGGCACCTAAATCAAGTAACCATGACTATGTGAAGTTTTTATACTTTTGTATAAATCCTTTGTTTGTTTTCTATGTCTGTGAAGAATGGCGTTAGGATTTTTATTGGGGTTGCATTGAATCTGTAGAGTGTTTGTGGCAGGATGGTCATATTTACAACATTAATTCTTCCAAATACTGAGCATGAGTTAGTTGCCTTTCCATATTTCAGTGAAGAAATCCTCAATATCCTTTTTAGGTGTCCTAAAAGTCTCACCGCAGAGGTTTCTTGTTTCCTTGATTAAGTTTCTATGGTTTCTTTTTTTCAGTCTGTTTGCTGCTGGTATAATAATAAAAAAAAAAAACCGCTATTGATTTTATATACTGTTTTTCATGTTGACACTTTGTTGACTGGGATCATAGGTTCTAAGAGTTTGTTTGCTCATTTGGTAGAGTTTTCAGAATGACTCTCTTATGTGTAGAATCTTATCATCTACAAAAGGAGAAATTTTTACTTTTTACCTCTTTGTATCACTTTTATTTCCTTTTCTTGACACATTGTTCTAGCTAAGAATTTGAGCATTATCTTAAGTACAAGTAGAAAGACTGGATGCCTTTATCTTTATCTTTATCTTTATCTTTATCTTTATCTTTATCTTTATCTTTATCTTTATCTTGATTTTAGTGGGAGTGCTTTGAGTCTCTTTCTGTTTAGAATGATGTTGGCTACATGTCTGCCAAAATAGCCTTTTTGATATTGAGATACGTTCCCTCCACACCTAATCTACCCATTACTTTTATCATGAAAAGATGTTTGATTTTGTCAAAGGAATTTTGTGTATCCATTGAAACAATTGTGTAATTTCTTTTAGTCCATTGGTGCAATGAATTACATTTATTGACTTATATAATTAAATGTTGCATCGAAGGAATAAAGTCAACTTGGTCATGCTAACTGATAGTTTTGGTGTGATATTGAATTGGATTTGCAAGTATCTTATTGAGAACTTTTGAATCTATGCTCATCAGGGAGATTGGTCTGTAATTTTCTTTTTCAGCAAAGCTTTATCTAGTTTTGTATCAGGGTAATAGTGGGTGTGTTGAAGAGAGTTAAAAACTTGCTTTACTTTTGTATTTTATGAATTAATTTGACCAGTATTTGCAAGAATTCTTCTCTGGAAGTTTGATAGAATTCCATAGTGGATCCATTTGGTCCTGTTTTTGTTTTGCTTTAGTTGAGAAAATTTTTATTTTTTTATTTTATTTTATTTGAGAAAATTTTTATTACTTCTTCAATCTCACTGCTTGTTATTTATCTGTTTTTTATCTTGATTTAACTTTGTTGTGTCACATATGTTACAAATTTGTCCATTTTTAAGTTTATAATTTAGTAAACTACAGGTTTTTTAAGCTAAATCCTCATGGTTTTTAAAATTTTTGTTGGTGTCTAGTGAAACATCTCACATTTCTTCTCTAATTTTATTGATTTCTCTCTTCTTTTGGTTCATTTGGCTATGGATTCATCAATCTTGTTTATAATTTAAAGAACCATCTCATTTCATCAATGCCTTTATTTTTTGTGTTTATAAATCTCTTTCCTGACTTTGATTATATCTTATCTTGTACTGTTGTTGGGTTTTTGTTAGGCAGTAGTTCTCAACCTTTCTTATGCTGAGATCCCCTTAATAGAGTTTCTCATGTCATGATGACCCCAACTATAAAATTATTTCACTGCTACTTCATAACTGTAATTTTTCTATTGTTAGGAATCGTAATATAAATATCTGATATGTGACTCACAGAAGGATTGTGACCCATAGGTTGAAAACCACTGCTTTAAGGTTATATCATTATTCATTTATTTTAAATCTCTTAAGTTTTTTGATGTAGACATTTAGTACTATAAAATGTTCCTCTTAGGACAGCCTTTATTATATCCCACAGATTATTACATTTTGTGCCTTCATTTACTTACCATTTATGGAATTTTTCATTTCCTTCTAGAATTAATCAATGATCTGTAAAAGTAACTTTTATTCACCAGATGCTATTGTCTTCTTGGAGGCTTACTGCTTGGAGGCTTACTCTTTTAAATTCTTTCTGAACTCTGGCTGCAGTTCTCAACCTGTGGGTCAAAACCCCTTTGGAGGGTCAAATGACCTTCTCACAGGGGTCTCCGAAGACCATCAGAAAATACAGTTATTTACATTACCGTTTATAACAACAGTAGTGAAATTACAGCTGGGAAGCTGTGATGAAATAAGTCTATGGCTGTGGGTCAGCACATGAGAAGCTGTATTAATGGGTCACAGCCAACTCCCAGCTTGTGACGGGTAGTTCAGGTCTCATGTTAACTTGCCAAACGTTCACCTTCCACTAAAGGCCAATAGCAGGTCAAGAGCTATCTCTCAAAGGGAGAATATTTGTCTGCAGATTATGGTAAAATCTTGATCCAAAATTCCAAGGGTTTCTTTTGTGAATCACCTCTCGGGGCCTGCCAAAGGCTCCAAATAGCATCTCTATTTTTCAGTGACGCCTCAAGTACCATCAGGTCTGCTGCATCATTTGGTCTAAGTTGTAGGGCACAGAAGCCTGGACGTGTTGAAGAGCTTTTCTCCCATTCTGAGCTCTACTCACAGCTAGCAGTTTTTCAAGTAACTTGGTATATGGGCAGAAATATAATGAGGAATATTCTGTCTCCTATCCAAATAAGCCCAGGAAACATCGTGCTTCTTTCTTGGTGGTGGGAGGGACCAGATGCAATAACTTATTCTTCACCTTAGAAGAAAGATCTCAGCAGGCCCACACCACTAGACTTTTAAGAATTGGTCCAGACACCAATACTCTGAACCAATGTGATGTTTTGAGGGAAAAGACAGATGATTAAGATCCTAACTAACTGTTATGATACAGTGCTGGAAAATTGGTATATCTTTGAGGTAAAACTCTACAGGTATACTGCTGGTCTTGCCTACAGATTGTTTCTGGTGGTCCTTATGGACAGGTACCAAGAAAAAGGCATATAATTAGACCAATAGCTACCTACCATATACCAGGAGACGTGTTAATCTGCTCAGGTAAGGACACCACACCTTAAACAGTAGCTACTGCATTCAGAATATATTACCATATACATGTACTTTCTTCTTACTATGTGTGGATTATTTTCTATTACATTTTCAAACTGGCTATTGTAAATGATGCTGATTTAGTATTTCTTGTTCATTCTGATAACTTCATGTAGCTCATCTTAGAGGTTTTGACATAGACAATTAGATTGTTTATAATGAGGGCATCTTTGCCCTTCGTTAAAGCACTTAGACTTTGCAATTGTTTCAGGGTTTTCCCTTCCATTCACTGGCTGGCATATTCGATGTCTTCTTCCAGTGTATTGCATATATGAATTATATATTATAATTTTATAATTATTATTTATTATGCGATTCCTTAAACTGTTAATATGTGTATAGAATGTTATCTAAACCCATCATTAAGTGCTGCTGCTGTGGAATGCAGGAGTGGAGAACCTTTATCAGAAAACTTAGGCAGTTCTCTTCTGTTCCTGTTTTCTTGGAACATTTGACTTGGAACATTGGAAAATGTGGACTTGATAATGTGAACCTTGAACATATAAATAAAAGTGCCTCCTCTGTTTTTTCCTTCCATTAATCATTATGATTATGTTGTAATACCAATGGTTAAGTATTTTATTCTTGTGACTACATTAACTGTTAAAAGACATTGCACATTTCATTTTGAGCATTCCGTTTCCATCTGGGGTATCTAGACAATCTAATTAATAAAATTTTTTATGGATTATACTATAAATACCTGCTAAATTGAAATAAGAATTGACTTAAAGGCAGATAATATTAGCACTCAATGTAAGACATTACAGCATGTCATTGGCATCTAGACTACTCCATGATACTGCACTCATAAGAGATGGGAAATGTACAGTGTCATAGTGTTATTACAAAAAGTCATGACCTTACAGACTCCTGAAGCATCTCAGGACCCAGGGTACATGCTGAACAGTGCTTCTAAATTTTTTGCTTATGCCATAGCTATTTCCAAATCTAAGATCTGGGGGAAGCTAACTGTAAATGATTGCAAAATGTTCCACTAATGATGGATGTACCATGCTTTATCTGACCGGCTTCCCGATGCTGCACGTATGTCCAATTCAGATTTTTGTCTTCAGAGACTATCCAACTGCCCTCAACACCACTCTAGGATAAGCCAAGGAGAGCGGTTATAAGAACATTAACCCATTCCTTCGAAACTAGGGCTTTTGAGGTGGATACTAGGAAAGAAATGAGTTCAGAGATGATGCTTGCAGTTGAGCAATAAGAATAGTTTGCTGAGACAATCCTGTCAGTTTAATTTCAGCTCCAATTTTCCAGTAAATTATATTAAAATATAGAAAGTATGAGTAAATATGATTAATTTTGTCTAATAATAATGTGTTCAAATAATTCTAAAGAGGGCAACTGAATGTTCAAGTTTATACATGGATTCAGTAAACATATTGGAAAGGAAAATAGTTGACTAACTCATAACCACTGTTATGAAAACAATAATTACTAACATTTATTGAAAACTTGATCTGTGCCCTGTACAAATCATTTTTACATTAACCATCTGTGGTTTGAATATGCTTGGCCCAGGGAATGGTACTTTTTGTAGATGTGGCCTTGTTGGAGGACCTATGTCACTTTGGGCATGAACTTTGAGACCCTTCTTCTAACTCCCTGGAAGCCAGTCTTCTCCTGTTTGCCTTCAGAGCAAGATGTAGAACTCTCAGCTCCTCCGGTGCCACACCTGTCTGGGTGCTGCCATGCTTCCTGCCATGATAATGGCCTGATCCTCAGAATCTGTAAGCCACCCCAATTAAATGTTGTCCTTTGTAAGAATAGGTTTGGACATGGTGTCTCTTCTCAGTAATGAAAACCCTAAGACATCATCTCACTAACTAGAAAACCAGCAGATGGACAGTGAGTAGTACTTTACACAATCAGTAGTTTGGGTTTCAGCTTCCTAAGAAGAGTGAGCACAGACCTACCCTCTACCTGCTTAGCATGTCATAGCCGTCAGTCCTTCTGAATCAGAATGGCTGCAAATTATGAGAACAGGATCAACAGATGACAAAACAAACACCCAAGAAGAGAAGTTGGCTACCTTTCCAACAATATGTAGTTAGTGATGATGACGCCGAGTTCAGACATATAGAAGGACATGGGTGCTTAATAGTCCTTTCATAACTGCCTTTGCTAGGAGTCAGCAGCAAGGATTTCCTCCCCTCAAGTGAAGGAAATCCACTTCCACACTGCTGCTTCCTCTGACTTCTACACCAGACTCGTGTGTAGTATCAGGGCTGCTTAGGCGCTCTTGATTTTGTGGAGAAAGCAGCCTGTTCTAGGTACTCATTCTCTGTGTCTTCTTTCTCATGTTCTTATTTCTCTCTGAGCCTCATAAGTTACTGAGTACCCTCCCGTTTTCCAACGAGGGCTAGTATCTCATCTCCTCATTTCCAACCGGGCTATGCGGACAGCCTTATTTTCAGCTGACTTGGGTGTCCGTGTGGTTCCTCCCTGGCTCACTAATCATACTTACTCTGCTCCTTTCTTTTTAGCAAGGCTTCTGTGCCCCTCCTGCGGTGCAACGGCACTCAAAGCTTGTTTCCAGAAAGAACTGGACTAAACCCTGCAACTCTGTGTCCAAGGCATGTGTAACTGCAGCTTGAGCCGGTCAGCACGAACCCGACACTGACCCCCACAAAGGAGATAACGTGAGCATTTCACTTGCCTGGCAGATATTTTCAGTCTTCTGTCCAACTTTTTGAACGATGGAATTTGGAAATATCTTCTTAAGCTTTCCGCATTCTTGGTGTGATCTCCCTTGCTGGCAAACCCTAGGTTTTCTCATCACCTGGGTTGAGTCTTACAGGTGTTGGGGGGGGGGGGTGTCAAGAAAAAAAAATGTAATGAGACTTGCAGCACCAGCCAATAACTTCTGGACTTAAGTCAGGTCTCAGGTGGCTCTTGGGTTCTGTCCGCCCAAACTAATCTTGACATGGTAAAAAGAATTTTTTGTACCCTTATTTCCTCCAAATAGTACATAGAAACTACAGAAATAAAACAGAAAATTCTCCAGATGTAATGAGACCACTTTAAGAATTAAAAGGACACAAACTTTTTGTGTTTGTGCGTGAAGGGGCGCGTGGGGGAAGGGGGGAAGGTTTTTTCTGACCCTTATCTCTGGAACCGTGAGCCTCCATAAGAAAAGACCTCAAAGACTCTGAGAGCTGGAAGGAAGCCTCAGATGCCTGGCGCTTAGCAAGTAGACTTGGTCCCTTGCAGCCTTACCCTGTGAAATTTCCCCACCTTCCAGAAGAGGGAGTACGGGGTCCGGGAGGGGGGCGGTAAGACAGAGGAGAGGGTTTGCGAGCAGTGGCTGGAAGCGAGGGATGTTTGGATGTAGTAGGTAGAAAGCAAGAGATAGGACACCCGACAGGAGCCTGGGGCTGTGAGTATCGGATCGGGAAACCAAAAGGTAAGGGGGCGGGGACAGCAGGTGTAGGAGGTTCAAGTCCTGGGTGGGAGGAGCGAGCTGGCGCCGGAATGATTCACCTTTCCCAGCCACTCTGGCTCGCCCCAGCTCCGGATCTGGGCGGAGGGGCCGTAGGGCGTGTTTCCCCACCCCTTGCGGACTTCGGAACGGACCCAGGCAGGGTGGCACCGGAACAGGAGTAGTCTCTACTGGACACCAGCTTGGTGGGTTCGAGTCCTGCAAGAATGCGCGCCCTACCGACCCTGGACTCGCTTGCCAGAATGCGACCACCTCTCGGGGACCCTAGGGCAGCGGAGGACACTCTCACCGCGCCGCCAGCGAACAAGAGCGCTGTGGAGAGACTGGCGGCTGACCGCGCCAAGTATGTTCGCAGCACGCTGGGATCTAGCCGGGGTCCTGTACCCGAACGCAGGGTCCCTGAGGCCACAGGGGTGCAGCACCGCAACCCGATCCCTTCCGCTCTTGCCCCAACTCCTGTAGCCCGCAGGGCTCTCGCTCGAAAGCCTCTGAGACCTGATTCATTGGTCATCTATAGGCAGAAATGTGAATTTGTCCGAGGGTCAGATGCAGACTGTTCCAGAGTGGGACTGATGAAGAAGTTTTTCCAGGGGGCTGGCAAGGACAAAATGGCAGTGGCCCCTGAGACGACCGGGGTGGCCGATGAGGATAAGACGAAGGAGACAGAGGCCACTTGGACTAAGTCGAGCAAGGCAGCAGCCGCTGGACCAGCCTCTATGTTACCACCTCCAGCCCCTGTAGTAGCCGTGAAGTCTCCAACATTGCCTCTTGAAGTGACTCCCAAGGTTCCCGTCGGATGCTCCGGAGTGGAGCTGCGGGTGTCTCGTAGCAAAGGATTGCAGCGCTCTCAGTCAGATCTCAGCTCCCGCTACTCGATAGCCAAGGCTGAGTCTGACACCTTCTTCCAGTATTGTGGCCTGGACCCTGACGTAGTGGAGGCTCTCGGGAGGGAGAACTTCTCTGCTGGATCCGACTGTGTTACACTCAAAGTGCGTAGCGTGAGCATGGCTACTTCTGATAGTAGCTTCTCCTCCAGGCACAGCGAGGATGGGTTGCAAGAAGAGGAGCTCCTGGAGCAGGTGCCTAGCACCACCTCCGTAGTAGAAAGGAATGCCCGTATCATAAAGTGGCTGTTTACCTGCAAGAAGGCCAAAGAAACCCCCAGCCAGAAGTTACAGGGACCTGCCTGATTGACATCTGATCCAGGTTAGTGCCAGGAAGCTGAAGGTGGGGTTTGTGTTTATGTGCCCTAGCTAAGCTGAGTGCTGGCCAATCACAGTTCATGGTTAATGTATAGCTCCTATGGTATGAAGGCACCCAGGTGCCCTCCTTGTGTTGAATTTGAGTGTCCGTAAAGGTCATTCAAAGTTAACACTCTCCCTGCCGCCTTATCATAGTTAAAATGGAAGAAATCTGAAGTACAAAATGCCTCCTGCCAGCAGTTTTACACTGCTGTAATTTCCTGTTTTGAAAGTAGCATCTGAGCTTTAGGCCTCTATGCACCTGGACAGACTCCTGGTGGGCCTTCCTGATGTCCTCAGGACATCCTTGGCTCCAGGTAAGCCCTGAAGTCTCACTTCCAGCAGTAAGGAAGACACTCTCCTCCCCCAGGCTTTGAAGTGTTGAGAACTTAGTATTTCTTTAGTATGAAGATGTCTGCATTTGGATTATTTTGAAAGTTTCCATTTTTGGAACTGAAGGCTCTGATCTGGACTGTATCCCAATAAAAACTGCTGTGTGTGTGTGTTTGTTTGTTTGTTTGTTGTTTGTTTTTCCCACTGGGGATAATGTGGAGTATAAGTACCTGGTCCAGGATTTAACCAGACTCCTCTGTCCTCAGCCTGTAATAAAGAGCTAAGGCTGCCGACCAGCCCTCCTTCTGATTTGTTATGAATGTTCCTTTGGAGTAAGAAAGAAGAGACACTTTTATATGAGTATCTTTGAGAACAAAGCATTTAAACGTTTCAACAGCTTTTTTTTTTTTTCATTCTGCCTTTGAGAGCAAGTTACTATGAAAAAAATTTTAAAACTCATTACATTTTCTGGCATTGAGATAAATACTAACTGAAGACACCTCACTAAAGTGTAGAATCTCAGGGGACAGACACCCTCAGAATCTTAGACTCTTGCCAACCTGTGTTTAAGAACAACAGAAATCCCCCCAAAGAACTGTTTAGTGGCCCTTTATACAAATGTAAAAATAGTAAGGAGGGGTAAATTAACTTTTCTTAAATTCAGAAGGCTCAAGACTTAAGTTCATTCTCATAATGTATTGAAGATTTGCATATTACATTAGTACTTGTCCCCAGGGAATGTGTACAGGTGATGACAATAAAGAGAATGACAACAAAAATAAAAACTATAACAATTTTGTATTTGCACAAAATTGTCCTTGAGTCTGAGATATGTGCATGGTGGCAAGGGTGGCCCGTGGTGTCACCGTGGGCACTGTGGCCAAGAGAGGGCTGTGGATGACATAGAGAGGGAACCAGCAAAGGACCACATATGCACATATTAGGGCTGACTTGCTTTGTCTATATTCTTAAAAAGAGCATGGTGAGAGGGCCTTCATCTTCTGTATTTTACTTTCTATGTCATCGAAAATCTGTGTAGTTTTGTTCTGCCAGTGAAACACAAGAGAAGAAAGAATTGGCTATTATAATGACGTGTAAGACAGCATCAATTGCCATAAGATAAACTTAGAATATAAATAATGGTGAGATAACAAGATGACGTACAAATAAGCCGTAATAAAACCCAGGAGATAGTTGCCCAGATTTTCTCAAGGCTTCTGGGTGGTTCTGGCAGTCACCACAGGAAATTTACCTCATAACTTTACTCGGCTTCACTCACAAAGCAGCCTGTGCTATGTAAGCACTGCAGAGGTGTCTGGAACATTAGGATGATGGAGTGACATTCCCAGGCAGTCTCCAGGTCATTGGGTTGGTATTTGCTTTAGATCTGAGCTTCCTTCACTTCCTCCAGACTACGTGTTCTCCGGAATGAGCAAGGCCTGGAGGCCAGCACCAAAGCTTACAACAGAGCATGCCCACGCAGTTCTAACTCCATTCCTTGGGTAGCTAAAGATTCAGAAATCAAAAAAATCAAAAAATTTAAGCTCAGGTTTTCTTCTAGTTTATATTTGTGTTAAAATGGGGTTTTATAAAAATTGCAGGATATTTGAGATGGACAAGGGCAGAGTGTATAAGTGAAAGAATATAAATACAATTTACTTCAGAGATGTTTTCTTTGTTTTGTTTGTTTGTTTGTTTGTTTGTTTGTTTGTTTTAGAGACAGGGTTTATCTGTGTACCCCTGGCTGTCCTGGAACTCACTCTGTAGACCAGGCTAGCCTCGAACTCAGAAGTCCACCTGCCTCTGCCTCCCAAGTGCTGGGATTAAAGGCGTGCGCCACCACCGCCCAGCAACTTCAGAGATTCTTAACCTGTGGCTCATGCCCCCTTTGGGGTGTCAAACTGTACAAAAAGGTGGCAGCATTAGAAAGGTTGAGAACCACTGATTTACATGAATGTTTTGTTTTTCTTAGTTAAACAGTTATAAAATATAATAAAATAAACATTCAGGATTAAAGTGCAAGATTATAAACTTCTTACACAGTGGAATAAAACGTTTGCTAGTCAAAACTGAAAACAGTGTAAATGAAAGTGGAGAATCATAGGATTCATTCTCTCTCTCTCTCTCTCTCTCTCTCTCTCTCTCTCTCTCACACACACACACACACACACACACACACACACACACACACACAGACACACACATCCGATAGGGACGTGAGGAGATTGACAGTCATGCATGTTGACAGTCATGCATGAACCATTTTAGTAGTGTTTCCCAGAGTGTAAATCAAGAGTGTTAAAATGTAGTTTTCTCTGGTGTTTTAAAAATATATAAATTTCTGGTTTTAATATTAGCATAAAAGTGATAACTTGTCTTTGGAATGGTTAAAGATAAACATTGCTTGATTTTTGGACAAAAATTAAGATAATCACAGCTACCTTCACATTTTTCCTTTGTAAAGAAAGGAAAGCTATGGAAGCCCTAAACTGTGTCACGTATTTGGAAGACAGGTGTTCTTTTCCCCTCTTTGTGGTCTATGCTAGGAGCGCTACAGTGATCTCCAGGAACAGAGTGTAAACAAGTGGCCCAAAGCACTCAGGCCATCCTTCCCTGCTTCTCGGTCAGCACCCAGACCTGTTGAAGCTCATGGTATTTAAAAAGGATGGCCTTTGTTTGCCTCAAGTGTTCCATTGGACAGCCTACCTTACTTTACAGTTTCGTTGTCCATTTCTAGAGCGGTTAACACTGCCTTTGTCAGGATTCTACCCCATGAGCTATTGGAAGAAAGAGAACTTTCAAAATTCCAGGAAAAGGCTTTGTAGGGAGAGATTTTTTTTTTTAAGAGAAGCCAGATAAATCTCTCTATAGATTTTTGTTTCAAAATTTAAAACACAAAAGATGTTTCGAAATAATAGAGCCATCATAAAACCAAACACAGGCGAGGCCGTGCATTGTTTGTACATGTTATAGCAGATGAGAGCTTAACTCATGGTTTGTTTCTGTTTTCTCCTCAGGAAGCAAACTTCCCCGGTGATGAACGGACCCTTAAATTGTAGTCGTCTGAGGCTCCAGAGCCATGTGTTTGGTGTATCCCAATGATACCTAATTGCTGCTGTCCCAGGAATAAAGCACTCTGTGGATAAGGCTTATTAATTAGGCACGATGACGTGCTGTGGGGAAGATGGGAGGGCAGATATTAGAGGCCATGAGAAGCATTCTCCTTGCAAGAGGGTATCTCAAAAGGACAGCTGAAGAAATGGCAGCTGTTGGAGTATATTTTCAGGACATTTGTTGGTCTGGCTTAATGATGGTTTCTGTAATGTGTTTTGATAATATTTAATATTAATAAATCAAATATATAGGCGTTTTTAAAGAAAAGAAGAAAGTATGAAATCAAGCATGGATGCAGTGGTATTTCCCTTTCAACTAATTTATACCCCTTTCAGGTTCTGTGAGCCCAAAGTGCTATTAGTCTCCATAAGTGCTATGGCTGAGACAATCACCCAACACACACACACTGGTTGCCAATCCTCCCTGTATAACTAAGCTTCAGTTATTCCTATATTATACAACTGATAGTATTTTGTAATGATTTAGAGAGGACATTTAAAATCACTTGAGGGCTTTATATTCATTGGTTAATGCCACTTTCTGCTTGGTCATAAGTATGTGGAAGCACCCATTGAGAGATTCGTGAGAACTGAGATCCTGCCGAAAGAAAAGTGCTATTTTGTACTTGAACAGTTTCTTGAGATTTGGCCAATATTTATGGAGTCCTTTTATTAGCTCTTGAACAATGGTTCCAATAGGATGTGCTTGGTGACACCCTCCTTCTTAACTTTGAAAGAAGATAGAAACGGGTTCACCACACAATGCCTGAAGTCTGGTTCCACTTCACATACCATGGAATTACCTGCATTTGGCATCATCCCATTGTTTGCAAAGGATGTGTTGTGAAGCAAGGGCTGCCTCTGGGGTTTGAGAGGTTCTGTGTTCTCAGTATGGTTAAGAAGGTACTGGAACCCTAGTTCTGAACTTGTCCGTGACACTCACGGTAAAAGAATTTTAGATTCAGAATCTTCTGAGAGAAATGATGTGTGAACAACAACCCAAAGAGAAATTATCAGTCTGCTCTTTCAAAGTTTACTGTATTTTATCAAAACATGTTTCTTTAATCATAAAGTCATGCAATATGAGAGCAAAGAGTATGGAAAAAAATTTCTCAATGGTAACATTTTGTGTCACGGCAGTTTGGAATGTCCCTGCATGTAGTTTAAAAATGTATTATGTGTAACTTTTATTGTAAGCGTAGTTTTTTGAGTTATAAAAATATTTATTTAAAAAAAATTCATTCTTGTAGTAGCTAGTCCTCAGATGGGCTTTTTTTTTTCCCACATGGCTTCTCTTTCATCAGTTCATCTTTTAAAATAATTTCTCTTTTCTTTCTTTTGTCATCTTTTCGTGCATATTGTTTATTTGAATGTTTATCTTTGGTTTCCATGTGGAGCTCTGTGGAGCTTGCTTCAAATTCATCACAGATGATCATTTATGGGGTTCTGCCTGTCAAGGCAGCTCAGGAAGTGTGTCCTGTGCCATCTGCTAACGCTGCTGTTTTGCATGTCACTGTATTGTACTTAATCTTAAAAGTTATCATGATGACAGCAATTTGGAAAAGATGTTTAGATATGTACAATTCATGTTTTTCAGGTATTTTATTAATTTTACATGTGAGTGACTTGAATGAAGACTTTGGGGCCAGAGAGATGCTTGCAGTTAGGAGGGCATGGGACTTACTCTTTCCCCCACTCTGGTATTAAGTTACTGCTTGCAAAGAATAGTGTATAAAAAATGTAATTAAATATTTTGGAAAGATAAAGTAATGATAGTGACTCAACAGTGGCCTTTTGAACTGCTCTGTGGGAACACACTAGCAGTGTACAGATGGAAAGAGATTGGTGGGCCAGGGAATTTATTCATTCTGTATGCAGATATTTATACCCATGACTTCACTGGACTCTTGTCCCAGCAGTTCAGAGTTGATAACAATACTAAAGCTGGCACTTCCTGGATCCTGGCTTGTAACTTTCAGCAGGCGAGGCAACCCTGAAGTGAGAGTGTGTTTATTGTGATCCTTCCTAGTTGTATCTTTGCCTTGCAAAGTTGTGGATTTTCTTGAAAGGAAAGCCTTCCAAGACTTGCCTAATGGAGATGCATGGTGTTTGAAGTCTTCAGCTCTCCTGTATGTGGACTGTAGTAAAACGATTTAGAGCATTTAGCTCTTGAGTTTTCTTTAAATATTTAAATATTTCGTTTAAAAATACTTCTTTTCATGTTTTAGTACTAACATTCATCACAGATAAATGCACATCGAAATAAAATACACTGTTCCTACCTTTCTCATTAGCTCACTCAGGCAGCCCCTGTGTATATCAGGTCTGTTCCCCATCTGAGGGTGAGGAAAGCTAGTCTCTCTTGCTGCACTGACCAAGCCAGGCCAGTTTCCCTTGCAGTCTTACTATAACTTATGCCTACACTGGGGTTTGGGTTTTGTTTTAATTTGGATGTTCATAATCCACTTCTGTGGTATGCAAGCAACAGTGGTCTTGAGTAAGTTACTTTCCTAGGCTATCATGGATGACAGTAACAAAATTCACTCACTGAGGAATCCAATGCTAAAGTTAGTGCCCTATCCGCCTCCATCCCAGGATGAACTGTGATAACTAAGAAAGAGAGAGGATGGGCAGATGAACGGACTGGCATAGATAACGTACAGAAATGAAAGTAGAGAGCTTGGAAAGGAAGAAACAAAGCAGGGAAAGGAAGAAAGAATGATGCTAAGTATCTGATTTATGGCCTTAGAGCCTCATTTCCTTCATGCTTTCAACTTGATGGTAGTATGCCCGAAACATAAATGGATCTTAAAGTCCAAGTCAGATAAAAGGTAAGAAAAATAAATGTCCCTTATTTTTAAAATGGTGGATAGATTTCTACACTAAGTTATGTGTAACTTCAAAGTTTACATTGAAGGAAAATCAGAGCACTCAGAAATGATGCCTGGGACAACTTGCATCCATCTGCTTGTTGGTCACAGATGATATGCTTCTTCTGTTTGTTTGTTTGTTTGTTTGTTTGTTTGTTTTTATTAAGACTTCACTTGTCAAACTTAGGCACATCATAAAGGGTCAGTGTCACTAACTTTCCCAGCAAAGTTTGAGGACTCGCACTCAGACACACTCCAGGATAAGCAACAGGCTTACCTATTGGCTGTGGCCAGTCAGTGTAGTGTGTTAGGACTTGGAGACCTTGTTTTCAACCTGCTTAGCAAGTTAGGATTGCAGTGTCAACATTCAGAAAGGGAGAGTGAGTCCAGGTGTCACAAGCACTCTCCTGTGGGCAGCCTTACCTTATTCATGAGGTACCAAAAAGAAATATCAGGTAGGCATCTGGGGAACTGAGCAGAGACCCATTCATCCAGAATAAAGACAATCATGACTAAAATCAGATTTCAACCCTCATATGTCCTAGGTGGAGCATAGGCCCCAAGGTCACCCAATTTCGTAGTGTATACTGTGTCCTAAGAGGTAATCCCTCTTCTTCCCTGTTCTTCCTGGGAGTCCTATCATATGCAGGAAAACTTTAGTAGAGCCACCAGCTGCCATTGTTTGATGAGATGGTCCAGTCCTAAGTCTGTTGGGGGGCAGAGAAAGTGGCACACACTGAGAGGGATCCTTGACTGACATGTTCCCGACAAGCTCTTGGTTTCCCCTCAGTTCCCAGCAAACTTGTGTCACAACCAAAAGTGCTCGGCTGTCACGTCCACTCTTGCTCTACACTCGGCTTGCAGTATCAGAGGTCATGTCATCAGAACCAAGAAGCTATAGATGTTTCTTGACTGAAGGAACTGGCCGAATCCAGCTTCTTTTGTGTTCAGAAGACGACCGGCTTGAAGAGAAATTCCTTAGGAATTTACAGCAGGAGAGATGCAGATGCTGTGGTACACACACAGCTTTAGTAACATCTGCAAGTTCTATTGCTCTAGATACAAGGAAAACATAGATCAAAGATCTATCAAGAATTTGATTCCGATGCTGCCTGATGTAGCTACCCTTCTCTCGACTAGTTTATGAAAGGAATTTAATGTCTACCAGGGATTCTTTCCTTCTAGAGGGCATGCATGATCTGACTCAACCCACCAAAACCTAGACTTGAGCTGAGTTTTGTCATCATAAGCCACACTTGGATGTCCAGAAGGATCTGTATTGTTAGCTGAGACTAGAGCCACAATTGCTGCTGCCCCACACCTCATACATGGAAATAATTCAAAGCTACAGATTTCCATATTGCAGAGAAGGGCTCCTTTTTGACTTGATGTTGATAATTTCATGTAAGATGATATGTGCCTTTAAAAGAATAACAAAAAGAAATTCGGAGTAAAAACCAAGTCTCTCAGAGGAGCTTCAAACAGGGGTTATCAGAGCCCCGTGGAAGCAAACTTCCTGGTTGGATGTTGGCTTGCTTCCTTTTCAGCACAAGTTCTCCTGCTGAGCTCAATGCAAAGTGTTTCACACAAAACCACAAGGTGGTTAAGAAGGCAGAAGCTTCTAGAACACTTCAGAGATGTCTGACAGGAACCTGATTGCTTTACTGGTAGCTGACCATTGATTTTTAGATAAATAGAAAAGGTCAGAGCTGGAAAAAAAGAAAAAGAAAAACTGGACCGCCCCTACAGTCACTTGTAAGTTCTGGGAAGTATGACGAAGTCTCAGGATTGTAACTTTTTTCCTCCAATATAAAAAGAAAATGTCTAGGCATGCACACTCCAAATACACACTTACAACTTGAATATATTTCAAGGCTATACAAATATTACTCCTGCACAGGGAAGTAGAGAAGCCAGTCATCTGTAAACACTTTCACCGTGCAGGTAGAGGCATGAAGGAAGCATTACTCACCTATTCCCGTTGCTCAGGGCAGAGTGAACAATTCTAGCTTTAAGGCCACAGGAAGTCCTGGCCTCTGTTCTGTTGGAATTTTACTCCACACCGTGTACCTCATGTTTTCTCTACTCGGTCAGCACACTGACAATAGAGAGTCATGCCAAAGTGCTTGCTACCACAGAGCTGTAGGCCTTTCTTCAAGGGAGATCACTTTCTGTCAAGTAATTCATGTGTAATGGAGACACCCAGAATGGTGAGACCTGGAGCATCAATATTCAGTATCCACAGGCAAAAGTTCAGTAGATGAGCTGTGGAAAGAAGGCAAAGTGTGCTTCTGGAGCATAGAACCGCCATAGTAGACTCTGGGGGCTGGCTGGCCTAGACCATCAGGTCATAGTTAGCTTCAGTTGTTTAACTTCTGTTGTGTGACAAGACTTTTCTCTGGAAGATGCAACACACATGTCTACTCAGTCCACATAGGGAGCCCACAACAGACCATAGTACAGATACCATCAAAGACCCATTTGGTGGGCCAATGGGTTTTATTGGGGCTACATACAGGATATAACCCAGGTGTAACTTAGAGGAATACAAATGACTCAAAGACATCTGAATCACCAAAAGCCTATTATGAGTGGTGAACTAGGTCACCAAAACTAGGGACCTGGAACACACTGCACAGCCCACAGGAAGCTCAACAGGTTGGAGGGTATTCTTTGCAAGTGACTCTGGGACCTGCCCTGTAGGAGTGTTCTCTTGAACTAGTGGGACAGATCTTCATCAACGAAAACCAGGGATTTTAGACTGCCATCCTTTCTAGTGTTTGCATGCAACCATGAATATTAGTGACAGGACTCTTCTGGGAGTAGGAAAAGTGGTGGTTTGAGTTTGTCTTGTGAAGTTGATCTAGAAGGTGTGTGGGGGGGGAGGGGAGCAGGTTGTAAATGCACATGTATCTGTGGTAAGTGTAAGTACGCACAGCAAGGAACCAAAGAACACAGCCACTCTCTGTGAAAAGAATGAACAGTTTTAAGGAAAAAAAAAAAAAAAACCTGCCAGGCTACCTCTAAGTAAAGGGCAATATCCAGCTGCAAGAGTCTGTTGGGTTACACCGGGCTGAACATACAATGTCTCCTCAGACTGAAAGAGTCTCTACAATTATCACCTGGCTGTTACTGCATCTGAAGACTTGAAGTCTTCAGTCTACAGATCTAAAATCTGGGTCCAGATCCAGGTCAGGGTTGGGGTTAGGGTTGGGGTTAGAGGGTGTCTTGGAGATAGTCTTGCTGTGATAAAACATCATGACTAAAGCAACATGTGGAGGATAGGGTTTATTTGACTTATACCTCCATATCACTATTCCTCATCTAAGGAAGTCCAGGTCAGGAACCTGGAGGCTGAGGCTATGGAGGAATGCTGTTTACTGACTTGTTCTCCATGGCTTGTTCAGCCTGCTTTCTTATAGGACCCAAAACCACCAGTCCACGGATGGCATACCCACAATGGGCTGTGCCCTCCCTTGTCAATAGCTAATTAAGGAAATGTTCTAGAGCTAGATCTTATGGAGGCATTTTCTCAGTTAAGATTCCTTCCTTTTAGATAACTTTATCTTGTGTCAAGTTGACATAAAAGTAGCCACCACAGAGTGTTAGGGATTAGAGTTAGTCAAACCTGAATTTTCAAACATTATTACTTCATCGTTTTAAGGACTTGCTCTTCTCGTAGCCTCCTATTCATTAATCTCAACTTTTAGGCTTACATTGAAAATTATTTTAAATTCTGCTTTTGGGGTTTGTGGTTGTTTATTTGTTTTTCTTTCTTTTTTTGTTTGATAAAAAAAGATTTGTCAGCGGGACTGCCACATAGTGAGAGAGTGCAATGTTCAAAATCTCCTCATAGCCCGTTTTGACCAACCACTGCATGGCTAGCATTTAATGCAGCATACACTGTAAAAAACAGTAAATTTCATCTGAGGTTCATATAGGTTCCCGACCTTTCAACTCTAGTATCCTGAACACCCACTAAGCTTTAACTGTCTCAAACCTACTTCACCTTCACAACCAGAATTAAACTACTTTCAATAACTGAAGTATAAAAATTTATACTTAATTCTCATGAGAATGTTTTATGTATGTTTAAATTGTTTGACTTATTTACAAAATATAGTAGCATATAAATATATTTCAAATTGTTACATTTTATACTGAGTCTGTCTTATCAGGAAAATCTATTAATAATCTTATGGAAATTTAGTAAAGTTTTATTTAATATTTTCCATTGCCTTTTCCCCCATTTTCTCCTATTCTGGAAAAAAATATTTGTGGGGGCGAGTGACCATGACTAATAACAGTGGAAAAAGAGAAAAGGTTCTTTTTAGCGGTCTAACTGTGCTTACTACAGTTCTAACAAACTCTAGGATATGCTAGAAGCTGACCCAGGTCACTTGAAGATTCTTCTGTGCTAAATAGTCCAGCATTACATCTTTTGTTGTTTTTTTCTTTTCTGTTTGTTTGATTTATTTTAGGTTTTTGCTGTTTTTTGGTTTTTTTTTTTTTTAAATCAGAATTTTCTTAAGCATAAACCTAGTGGTCATATGATTTTTGTTACCTTTTTTATTGGATACTTTATTTACATTTAGATGTTATCCCATTTCTCCATTTCCCCCCCACACACACACACACAGAAACCCCTTATCCCATCCCCCCTCCTCCTGCTTCTATGAGGATGTGCCTCCACCCACCCACCCAATCCCACCTCCCGCCTTCGAATTCCCCCACACTGGGTCATCCAGCCTTTAGGAGACCAAGGATCTCCTCTCCCACCTATGCCAGACAAAGCCATCCTCCCCTACATTACAGCTGGAGCCATGGATCCTTCCCTATCTGCTCCCAGGCTGTTGTTGGTTTAGACCCTGGTAGCTCTGGTTGGTTGGTATTGTTGCTCTCCCCATGGGGCCACAAATCCTTTCAGCTCCTTCAGTCTTCTCTCTAACTCCTCCTTTGGGAACCCCATGATCAGTTCAATGGTTAGCTGTGAGCATCCAACTCTGTATATGTCAGGCTCTGGCAGACCTCTAAGGAGACAGCTATATCAGGCTCTTGTCAGCATGCACTTCCTGGTATCCACATCAGCGTCTACTTTTGGTGACTGCACATGGGATGGATACCCAGGTAGAACGGTCTCTAGACGACCCTTCCTTCAGTTTCCATCCCACACTTTGCCTCCATATTTGCTCCCATGACTATTTTGTTACTCCTTCTAAGAAGGACCAAATCACCCACACTTTGGTCTTCTTTCTTCATGAGCTTCATGTGGTCTGTGAGTTGTTCCTTGGGTATTGCCAGCTTCTGAGCTAATATCCAATTATCTGTCTCTGTGCCCTTTGGTTAGTTTGGCTAAGGGTTTATTCTACCTTGTTGATTTTCCCAAAGAACCAGCTCCTGGTTTTATTGATATTTTGTATAGTTCTTTCTGTTTCTACTTGGTTGATTTCCGCTCTGAGTTTGATTATTTCCTGCTGTCTACTCCTCTTGGCTGTATTTGCTTCCTTTGTTCTAGAGCTTTCAGGTGTGCTATCAAGTTGCTAGTGTATGCTCTCTCCAGTTTCTTTTTCTAGGCACTTAGAGCTATAAGTTTTCCTCTTAGCACTGTTTTCATTGTGTCCCATAAGTTTTGGTATGATGAGCCTTCATTTTCATTAAATTTGGAGCATAGATGTCCAGAATTGAGAGTTCATCTTGGAAGACTTTTCCTTTGATGAGTATGAAGTGTCCTTCCTTATCTTTTTTGATTACTTTTGGTTGAAAGTCAATTTTATTCGACATTAGAATGGCTATTCCAGCTTGTTTCTTGGGACGATTTGCTTGGAAAATTGTTTTCCATCCTTTTACTCTGAGGTAGAGTCTGTCTTTGTCACTGAGGTACATTTCCTGTATGCAGCAAAATTCTGGGTCCTGTTTATGTATCCAGTCTGATAGTCTACATCTTTTTATTGGGGAATTGAGTCCATTGATGTTAAGAGATATTAAGGAAAAATGATTGTTGCTTCCTGTTATTTTTGTTATTAGAGGCATAATTATGTTTGTGTAGTAAAGGGAGATTACTTTCTTGCTTTTTCTAGGTGTATAAATCAATGTCCATGTAAAAGACTATCAATAATTGGTGTCAAAGTATATATGGTAACTGAAAATTAGCTTTGGTATTGAGTAGGCCTATTTTCTATAATTGTTTATAACACATTTTTGCTTTCTCTTTAGTAGTGAATAGAAGAGCTAAATAGAGGAGTTTACTCATATAAGAAGAGTGTATAGGTTTTAAAAGTCACTGAGTATCTGGAGACTGACATTGTTTTCCTCTGTTTAAGACAACTTCATCATCTTTATTTCTTCTTTAATCACAGCTGAATAATTATTTATAGAGCACACAATTTTGAAATTACTGAATATACCTTTGATACAGTGTGAAATGCTGTTAAGAATCCATGGCTAGAGAAATGGTTCAGTACATAAAGTGCTTGCCATGCTTGTGTGAGAATGGAAGTTTGGATTCCCAGAATCCACATGAGGCCCGATGGTCTTGTGTGTATCTGTAAATTTGGGGAACTTAGAATGAGATGGGAGACAGAGACAGAGACAGAGAATCCTCTGAAGTTTACTGGGGTTTCACGCTGATGAACAAGAGACCCAGGCACAAAGACAAGGTTGAAGATGAGGGTCCACCCCCAAGTTTGAACTCTAATTCTCACACCTAAATTCTGACATGCATATATGAAGTCATGTATACATACAAATGTACTGTCCATAACATGTCATGCACATGTATTTAAAATATTAGTTTTCAGGTAACTAATTCAGGTCACTAATATGTTCGGGGCAAGTTATCTGCTGGCAAATGTATGAGCAACAATACAGGGTTCAAAACTCTTCCTGTTCATGCAATGGTCTCTATGTCTGTATTTTTTATGCTCTAGATGAATGTGTTAGTAAGAAAACTTAGCTGTTGGTTATGGAGCCAAGACACCTGAATCCAAGATTACACATTACAAGATTCTCATGTAGTTAATGTATCTAACCCTGTTTCCCTCTACTTAGGGAAACATTTCACCTTCATTTTCCTTCATTTTCATATTTCTTTTTAAATGACAAGCTCCATAAAAATTGAAAGAGCCTACAATTTTGAAGCATTCAGAAAAACCTTCTGACTAGCACTTCTGAAACAGTGTGAAATCATGCTAAAAATTTAGGGTTATGATTTAGTTGAGTGATTTTAAAACTTACCACTTGTTTGTAAGGATGGAAGTTTTGAATATCAGGAAGCAACGTAAGGCCTGATGTTCACTGGAGTCTGCATCTGTAATCTGAAGGAGCCTTCTGAGAGACTGGCGATGGAGAGCATAAATCCCCAGAAGTTCACCACAGAATTAGCCTGGGAGTCAGAAACAAGAGCGCCTGCCACAGAACAAGCTGGAAATCTCATAAACATTACACAAAACAGCACAAAAAATAGCATGTGTGTGTATGTGTGTATGTGTGTGTGCGTGCGTGTGCACATTCACTCATACACATGTACACAAAATTAGAAGTCACTGAGTTCATAGTGTGGGTTAGCTGTTGACAAGACTGAGCCACCCAAAGGCTAGGCTGAAGGCTCCCTTGGACTTTCCTTCAGTAGTGGCCGTTTGGATGTGGTTCTGAAGAGCAGATTCAAAGGCCAGTCTACCAGATTCCCTGCGGTGGTGAAACCTAAAGACGAAGAAGGAAAATGCAGCCTTTGTCTCAAGGCTTACTAACCACAACTCCTAGAACCTGAAGCTCCTAGCTGGAGTCATGAAGACACAGAGCCAGGGGAAAAGTATTGCCCTCCTGTGAATTATAAGGACTCAGTGTTCCACAGAAATGCTTACAGCGCACAAACCCATTCAAGTAGTGGTTTAAATTATTCATACATGAATTCTTTACAAAGCAGCTTGAAAATCTACAAAATGTGGTGGCTTCTGAGAGTGCCAGAGAGGGATGCTCACAGCAAAGCCTCAATTTCATGCTCTACCAAACTAACCTCCTGAGAAAGAATATCAGCCTCACTGAAATGCCAGCAAACTGTCAGGACAGACAAGGCTGTGTTGCTCTAAGAACATGAGGGATGAATGAAATAGGAGCAGTCACTACTGCAGCATGTAAAGAGAAAACCATCAATTAGTGTAGCCATCAGAACAAGGCGTGTGGATCAACCACCCCTCCTCTTCTCCTTGTATGTGTGTATGCCAGGATGTTTTTGTTTTAAGTTGGGGAGCTAAACTCTTCCCATGTTTTCAGCATGAGAAAAAGCTATAAGGAAAGCAGTCACCAGTCATAATCAACTCTCACAACACAAATTTACTCCGTTTTGAAAACTTCTAATTACAGCGCATTAGGAAGTCATAATAAGAATTCAGAATATTTTAGTAAGTGATTTCTTATGAATGTTAAAAGGATTCTCATATTTCATTGTGAATCAACATTTGGAAAAAGAGCCAAAACTGATAGCTGGAGAGTCTGTCCAGGGCATTGCAGGTAGGCTGCTGGATGGGTGTCTTCTGCAGGTGCCCCCACCCTAGTAACAAAAGAAGAGAAAGGTGATGCCTTGTACTAAAGATGGCCATTAGCGGGACCAAGGGTAAATTCAGTGATATTCTTTCTTAATTTGTTTCTTAACATATCTGGAATGCAGACTTACTTCAGAAACTTCAGAGCTACCTTGTCTGAAAACACTTGGGCTTGTTTAATTTTGGCTCTAGGTGTATGTGATATATTTGTATAAATTAGACAAAGGTCTTGGGCCTCCCACCTCATATGTGTCCTCTGTCATTGCAAATGGCACTGGTCATAGAATGGATTTTTCTTTCAGTTTTATAACAATGCATCATATTTTGTATGTGAATATCATTATATATTGTCACCAATGTCACTAAAGTGTTTCATGTCACAAAAGAGACACAACACCATTCATTTTCATTTGCTGATTTTATTTTTAATAATATAATCAATGTCTTCCTACATTTTGCCCATTTAGACAGTATTTTCACACTTGCTTACCTTTTTCCTCACTCATTTTAGATTGCAAGGTGTGTTTGTGCCACAATATTTTACACTAGACTCACCCAGTACTTACAGAATAGTTAATTTTCTATCAGTGTTTCCCAGGATCGAACACAGAGATTTGAGAGCATTCTAGGCGATTGCTCTCTCCCTATGAGCTGCACGGCCAACACAATCTTTACTTTTAGTGTTTTGATTAGCACAGGATATGATGATACATCCTTTACACTCTACACATTCTACAAATGTGGTTTCCAGAACAACCTGCTGCAGCAGGAGGATGATTGAGAACATGACTCCATTCTGCTGTCCACAGAACTGACTGTACCATGCTGGTGCATTGAGTCTCTGTGGGTTCTGTAACAGTGGGGGCAACCCTCTCAAGAGCTTACCCTTTAAGCAGTTCTCATTGCTGTGTCTTTTATACGTACCCTGCCACTGGCAAACGGACCGGGTAGTGAATGTTTTAGAGTCTGGATGAATCCAAATGATACTTCTCTCATAAGAGATGAGTAGAAAAAAGGTCAAAATTATTATAATAAGGGCGACTTCCTTCTGTATCACTTCATCATTAATATTATTGGATGTCTATCTGTGGAGATGTGCATTGACTAAAAGCTTCACACAATGTATGCAGATGCTCTGCCACTGAGCAGTCTACGCCCCTTTTTTAAATTGCTGGGAGAAATGTTTTACTTCTGTCATAGGAAAAACCAAGGAGTTCCACTAGATTTTTGCATGTCGAGTGAAGCAAAATGATTTTTTTGTTTTGTAAGAATATTCTCTTATCTAATTAAAGCTTGAGTGAATTAAGAGTTCACATGTATAAGCATATAAAAAGCAGGATTCATGCCCATATTGTATTCCTTCAGAACTGTCTGCCTTGTAGTCAGATTTTTAAAATACATGGGTGACTGTTGGGTATAAAAATAGGAAATGCATACTTCCTGGGTGTGTACTGAGGTGGGCTCTTTAATGCTTGCTGTGTCTTACAGACTCTACAGTGTATAGGAATACAGTTTTAGACTGAAAACTTGCTCTTCTTAAATTCATGTCTACATCTTTTTATGCTCAGCTGCTAGTTCTGCTAGTAGACATCACCTGTCTACTTGTGGACATGAACTTCTGAATGTCGGTCACACCCACACACATACCAATTGCAATTTGGTTCTTCCCTAAACTATTCAAAACCATTTATGGAGTCCACATGTGATCTATGACCTCCATAGGGAGTTATCTGTAGAGTACTTACTTCTTTTATATTTTTGCAAATATACATGAACTGGATTATTCTAAATTATATGGAAAAGTTACAAGAAGACTACAGAGCTGTTTTCCTTTCTAGCCTGTGTTTGATGAGAGATTTCATGCCATAGTTCCCCAAGATGGGAGTCAATTTACAGTCGTCTCCTAAAGTGATGTGTTCTTAAAGTAATAAATTTCTCTATCTCAAGTAGGTCCTTTGTATTTAAGAGAACCAAGCCCCATTATGACTTCTGTATTTCTTAATTTTAAGAATTATAGAGCTTGTCATTTTTAAGCACATTATGAAATTTTGGATTTGCACAGCTGATATGTTGTGAAATAGAGTTAGGAATTCAGGGTTACAGATAGACAGCCCCAGACACAGGCAGAATAAATGACTCATTTCTTTGTAAAGGTCATGAAGTTGCTAGAGATTGAAGAGTATATACTGGATCTGGGAGCACATGGAGGTAGGTATGGGAAGAGTGAGTGTGATCAAAATGCTTTTCATATTAATGTTAACAGAATTTCCATTTTTAAATATTTCACGGTGAAGTAATACCAGAAAAAGAGCCAAAACCAACAGCTGAAGAATCCACACAGAACACTGTAGGCAAGACTCCTGATGGGCAGTTGTCCTAGCCTGCTGTAGTGAGAGTACGCAAGTGATGCTGTACACCCAAAACAAGATGCCTCCCCCACCCTCGGCCTTATCTCTCTGGTCTACACATAGCTTGATACCATTTATTTAACAGCTAATATCTACGTATACATGAATATATGCCGTGTTTCTCTTTCCGGGTATGGGTTACCTCACTCAGGATGATTCATTTTGCTTTTCTGGTTCCATCCATTTGCTCGTGAATTTCATATCATTTTTTAAGTAGATAAGCAATGCTTCGTTGTGTAAATGTACCACAATTTAATTGAGGGGCCTCTAGGTTGTTTCCAGTTTCTGGTTATTACAAATAAAACTGCTATGAACATAGTTGAGCAAGTGTTCTAGGATGGAATGTCCTTTGATTATACGCCCAAGGAGTAGTATAGCTCTTCCACTCTCCTATTCTCTCTGCCCTTTCTCTCCCTGATGCCTTTCTCCCTCTCTCCCCTTCCACCCTCACCCCTCTGCTTTCTGGCTAGTCTCTCTCTCTCTCTCTCTCTCTCTCTCTCTCTCTCTCTCTCTCTCTCTTTCTCTCTCTCTCTCTCTCTTTCTCTCTCTGCCTTTCTCTATCTCTATCTCTATGGCCTATAAATATTAGCATTTGATTAGAGGACTTGTTTTGCTTGTTTATTCTTGTTTCTTGTTTTTAAAGAGAAGGACCCTGTTAGCATTTTGTCTAAGCTCTGCCCCACAGTTAACTAGCAACAGGCAGGTAGGCCTGGCCCACTATAAAAGGCTTGCCCCCTCCTCTCGCTCTTGTTCTCTTGCTCTTGCCTTCTTGCTCCCACTCTCTCCCCATTCCCTCCCTCTCTCTCCATGTGCTCATGGCCTGCCTCTACTTCTCTTCTCTTCTCTTCTCTTCTCTTCTCTTCTCTTCTCTTCTCTTCTCTTCTCTTCTCTCTCTTTCTGCCTTTCTCTGCCTCTACTACCCTCATAACTCCCCTCCCCATGCCCTGAATAAACCCCACTCTACACTATACCATTGTGTGGCTAGTCCCCGAAAAGGGTGTTGTGGGGGAGTGCAAAGGATGTCTCAGCATGAGCCAGCTGAAGCACCCCTTCCCCTATACCTGACTACACCTCCATAGAACATATCCCCTCCTCTCTTTATCTTTTTATAAACACATCAACCCCTAAATATCCCTGGATGGCCTGGAACTTGTTTTGTATCCCAGGATGGCCTCAAAATCACAGGGATACACTTTGTTCTACCTTCTGAGTGCTGGGGTTAAAGGCTTGCAGTACTAACTCCTGCCTTTGAGGATATTTGTAATTGATTGTTTACTAATGTCCTATAGATTTTTGTTTCTAGAACTTTATTACATCTTGATTTATTTTTTAAAAGCTTCTTTTCTTTTTTTCTGTTTTATTTTCATTTCAATGAGAACTAAATACTCATTTTCCTCTGTAAACAGATTAAAACCACCTAGAATTTCAGGATTTTTAAGGACCCAATGATGTAGCAAAGTGCCTGTTTGTAATTCTTGTGTTTAACTTCCTGCCTAAATGATCATTCTATTGGGGGGCCTGAAGTTCAAACAAGTGAAAGTAACTTACGTTGAGATAGCAAGTGTGAGAAATGAGATTTGTTCTCTAGTGTCTCAGTTATAAAGCTGTAGTCGCCTCATTTATCCATAGGTATGTGAGTGACGTAATGGAGAGCACAGGTAGTATGAGCCATGGACAATGTGGAGTTAGCAAGTTAACCTGGTAAGGGAGGCTGGAGCAAGTTTGCAGTGGAAAGTGGAGCTTGAAGAACATCATTTTGGGTAGCAGCAAGGATTTTAGAAAATTATGAAGATAATGAGGTGTTTGGCCGATTTGACAGCAATAATAAAAAAGATCTAGACATACTAAAATGATCACGAATGCACATGGATTGAAGACAGTACCGGAAAAGCTGTTGCTGTTTTGACTGCCTAATTGGAGGACCTGAAAATGTCACGGTGTCTGTTAAAAGGTTCCAGTTCGGGGCTGGGGAGATAACCTGGTTAATGAAGTACATTTTCTGTAAATATAAGGTACTGAGTTTGATCTCAGCACACAAATGAAAATCCAGGCATGATTGCACATGCTTGTCCAACCATCATCGAGTAGGCAGAGATATGGTCATCTCTATGGCTTGCTGAAAAACCAGCCTAGAAGAATTGATTTGTCCCCTGTTGCAGTGAGACACCCTTATATAATGGATAGTACCCAAGGAGAAATGACACTGATGTACACTGTCCTACACACACACACACACACAGAGAGAGAGAGAGAGAGAGAGAGAGAGAGAGAGAGAGAGAGAGAATTAAATTCACTGCCTAAAACAAGACAAAAAATTGTCTGTACCTTCTCCAATGGCTAATCCTGGTTAAAGACTAACTACTATGTCCTGTTTATTATTATTCTTCACCTGGGAAAGAATAAATGCTTTATGGAAGTTGATAAGAGAATATCGGGTAACACAAGCATATCTGATGTAGAGACACACCTTTAAGGGATTACGTGTGTGTGTGTGTGTGTGTGTGTGTGTGCGTGCGTGTGTGCTTTACATATGTCTGTGTGCAGATCTGGAGGCAAAGAGGGACATTGGTACCTCATTCTGTCACCCTCTACCTTATCGACTTGATGCAAGGTCTCTCACTGACCCTGGAGTTAAACTTGAAGCAACAAGCCCCCATGATGCCCCTGTGTCTACCACCCACAATACAGGTGTTAGATGTGCATGCCCAGTATTTTATGTGAATGTTGAGGATTAAAACTCAGGTCATTGTGTGGGGACAGTAAGCACTCTTGTTTACTATTCACTGAGCCATCTCCTAAGCTTCTGATAGAGAAAGAGAGAGAGAGAGAGAGAGAGAGAGAGAGAGAGAGAGAGAGAGAGAGAACTACATGTGAGTCTTACTTTTGTGGGGTTTTTAAGAGATATGAGATATAACTATTTTGGCTATAAAATAAGTCAGCAAAAAATTCAACCACAAAAGGTATATATCAGAAGAAATCAGTTGCAAATGTTATAAAAAATTAATGGTAAATATTAATTGGCTGTGGCCTACCACTGGACTAAGAGTTAAGTAATTTGTTTCAAACATTACATGGAGATTCAGACCTAAACATTCCAAGATAGTTAATAGCTAAAGCAAAGAGAGTTAACTCTGGTAGAACTGAGACTGAAAAAGATATATATATATATATATATATATATATATATATATATATATATATATGGCATATAGATCCCAAACTTGATTGTATTTTGGTTATTTTGCTTTCAACTCATTCTCCTACTGGGCTCATTCTGCAAAGGGAAGAAAGATATGGAATGGATTTTCTTAGCACACAAAGAAAGTAAAAAATTAAAGACTTACATAGAAAAAATTGCTTCTTTAATCATAAAAGGTAGAATAAGACTATGTCAATTGTCAGGAACAAACCCTGCAGAAATCATAGTATCTTATACTAATGCTAAGATTATATCATTATGGGTAATCAAAGAAGATTGGCAAAGAGCTTGTAGCAACTTTTTGGGAGAAATCAGCAGCAAATATCCTAAAAGCAAGCATCTTTGGTTGATTAAAAAGAACTTATTGGATTCTCCCATGTACTGTAAAGGGAACACCAATTCCAGAAGCACCTATATTTTTTATAGATGCAAGTAAGTTGAGAATAGCAAGCTACAAATAAGACAAAATGAGCAATGTAATTCAAAGCCCATATGCTTCAGTTCAAAAATCAAAGCTGTATGCAATTCTTATGGTGTTAATTGGATTTTCTGAATCTCTTAACATTACAAACTCTTAATATGTAGAAAGAATTGTTCTACATATAGAAACAGCTGAATTTATTCCAGATAATTCAGAATTTACTTTGGTGTTTATACAGCTGCAACAGGCAGTCAGAAAGAGAAACTATCCATTATATAATCACCTATATTCGGTCTCATACGGGCCTGCCAGGCCTATTAGCACAAGAAAATGAAGAATTGACCAGTTATTAATAGGAAATGTGATGGAAGCCTCAAATTTTCATGAAAAATCCCATGTTAACAGTAAAGATTTAAATAATATTATTCTATATCACCTGGCAACAGGCCAAGGAAATTATAAGAAAATGTCCTACTTGTTCTTTGTATAACCAGAATCCATTGCCCACTGGAAGTAACCTTAGGGGCACCAAAAGAAATAAAATCTGGAGTATGGATGTACTAGAATTTGGAAAACTAAAGTTTGTGCACCATACCATTGGTACATATTCAGGGTTTCAATGGTCAACTCCTTTGTGTTCTGATTCTGTAATTACACCTTTACTGGAAGCACTGGTTATTATGAGGATACCAGTACAAATTAAGGCTGACAATGCCCCCTACATATGTCTCCAGTAAGATGAAGCAATGCCTTGCATACTATAATATGAAACACATTGCAGATATACCACACACTCATACGCAATCTAATTGCACCTTAAAGGAAATGCTTATAAAACATAAAGGAAGAATAATACCCCAGGGATAGACTAATGCTCTGTCAACTTTAAATTTTCTGAATGTTAATGAGAAAGGAAGAACAGCAGCTGAGAGACGATGGGTTATAGAAAAAATGTGGAACTAAATCATCCTATATACTATAACGATATGTTAACATCAGAATGGAAGGAAGCCAGCAAAAGTTTTGCATTGGGGATGTGGATTTGTTTATGTTTCCTCAGGAAATGAAAAGCTGTAGACACCATCAAAACTGATAAAGATTAGAATTGGGCAGGAGATGTCTCCTGAAAAACTTGGCCACTGACCCAAACAGCACTTATCTCATTGAAAACATCTCTGTTTCTAATTTTCTCGCTACAACCCAGCACAATTAATGACTTAATACAGAAGGGAGGGTGGGGTAGAATCTAGTGACAATTCTGGAATTTTGGTTTCTTGAAAAAAACAAATATTATAAGATTATGTTTTCATTTGAATCCCAGCTGTAGGAATATGGGGAGGCTTGAGACTACCTACAGCAGCTGACTATAATTTGCCTCCTTCTCCACCAGAGCAGAATACATAGCCAGCTGCAGATAGTTTCTGTGATTATGTGACATTTGGAATCCTGGGAACCTGTCAGAGGGATATATAAATGCTAGGCCCCTCAGAGGCAGGGTTGGTGGTTGCTGGTCTTTGGAGGGGGAAGGAGTGGGGTGTTTACAGTTTGATAGTAGTCATACACAAAGGAGAAACAGAAGAGACATTAGAGTCACAGATCTGTCTCTCATACACCTCTCTCCTTCTTTATCTAGTGAGAGGAGGTGAAGCTGGGGGATAAAGGGTGGGAATAAAGAATCCACAAAGTAGCAAAATCCAGCTATAGTTTCCCTTTGAAAAACCAAGACAATTCAACACTAGCAACATGGCAACAGGTGTGTTTGGGGTTTTGTTTTCCTCCTGTGCCAGGCGTTTCCTTCCCACACACCTTCCAAGCACAGCGCATAACTTGCAGTGTGAGCATAACCTGCAGTGTGACGTCATTAACTGTTTTAGCAAGTGGCCTACTCCTGGACATTTTCATCATTTATCTTACAAAAATCTCACACGAACTGTCCTTGAAGCGGAGATTTTGTGTACATAACTATTCACAAACCACACTTTTAGAAGTACGTTTTTGGAGCAGTTTATCTGAATGCAGATCTCTGTCCTTCTGACAGACGACATCACAATCACTGGGAGAAGCCAACAGTCCTAGTAGGTAGTAGGTAGTTTAATCAAATCTGATGGTAAAGTGTGAGAGAAAAACACATTTTTTAGTCAAGAGCTTCTCAGTTCACAGTGACTTGAGGCGCATGGGACTGACCTAGGCCCTCTGCACATATGTTACAGCTGTGTACCTTGGTCTTCATGTAGGGCTCCTAACAGCAGGAGCAGGAGCTGTTTCTGACTCTCTTGTCTGCCTTGAGGAGCCATTTTTCCAACTGGGCTGCCTCTTCTAGCCTCCATAGGAGAGGATGTGCCTAGTCTTACTGCAAATTGATATGCCAGGGCTGGTTGATATCCACAGGAGTTCTCCCCCTTTCTAAGGAAAAATGGAGGAGGAGAACATGGGGATGGTGGAGGGGAGTGGGGAGAGGACTGAAAGAAGAGGAGGGAGGGGAAACTGAGATCAGATATAAAATTAATCATTTTTTATTTAATTAAAATAATCGTCAAAACTTTGTTCCTCATTTTATCTTTTTCCTTATAATAATGGTTCTAATGATAATGTTCATACACTATTGGCATCGATGTGTCAATGAATAATAATGCATTCTTTAAGGTTGATTACATCACCAATATTACTGCAGTAACATTGTGCTTGTGTGAATAAAAATTTCAGAAGAAATAGTCTATAGGTTGTATAGATTCAACTTCACTAATCAATATGTCAATTTTGAGTTTCTAAATTATTAATGCTCGCTGGAAGAATATGAATAATTTTATGAAATACCATGCTAAATATGGATTCTGTTTTGCATTCCATCCCATAAGTCTCTGGCTGTCCCTGTCTTTTAGATCAAAGTACTGTAAGGTTATTGTATAACATATTGTCTCATGTGTACACATAGTGTTGGAAAAGACAGTAAAGTGTTGCAATACATTAATTTAGAAACTTACTTATACAGTATAGCAAAATACTAAACACTGGGGAAACAAAGCCCCCCCTGCTCAACTACTTGAACCTAGACCTTAAGGTTGCTATGATCGTAAAGTTGAAAACAGCCAGTTATTAACTGAGTCAAAACTGCAATTGAAATAGGTTTCAAGTTCATGAAAAGTTGATACTGAGAATACTATCAACTATCCTCTAGGATGAAATGGAACCTCCATCTCTGCTACGAGGAAAGCGGTTTCTATGGGGAACATTGTCTACAGTGGGCCAACAATGCGACCAAGCTTATGTGTGATTTAAAGAGGAAAGATGGGTGAAAAGTTTAATTACTAACTTGAGGTGAAGAAACGTCCAAGTGAGCGTGTCTGCTGAGCAGTTTTTTCATTTATCTTAGCTACTTCAGAATGCTGTGGAGAGGCTGGAAAGTCCTCTGAGACATGTGTGTTTACCTGTCTCATTGGTAAATCTCATTTTCTGGACAGAGTACAGTCAAAGCAACAGGTACCCATGGGCTTGCCCTGCTGGAGTTTGCTCCCGAATCCCAGATCACATCTCTCACTGCATACAGACTGAGGAATATAAAGAACATTAAATATAGGATACTAAATGCTTGGCTTTTTAGCAAAGCACAAGTAAACAGTATTTTAGAATACAGAACATTAATTAAGTTCTATATTTATATAGGTATTTGTTCTGTTATTCCATGTTTCTGGCATGGCCTTAGAGTTTCTATTGTTGTGATAAAGCAATATGCCAATAGCACCTTGTGGACTGAAGGGCTGATTTAACCTTAGACTCTTCCATATCACCATTTCTCATCAAATGAAGTCTGGACAGTGGTGGTGGTTGTTGTTTTGATGTTTACATACATTAGAAGCCTTGATATAAGACTCAAAACTACTTCTGTAAATCCCCTGGGCCATTGTATCATATATCCACCTAATTACAACTGTTGTCCCTTGAGAGCTCTTGGAGAAAATGTTCCAACTTTCACACATGGTGCAAGTTCTTTAGGGAAATTCCAAAAGGGATCTGACTGATTTTCTGATCCTGAACGACATGGTCTCCAGCAGGACCGTTCACTTGGAGATTCTTCAGAAGTTATCAGGGTCTGTGTCCTTTATCAAAAACCCACAATTGCTCTTGCCCCGACCTTGATGGTCCATTCCACCAGCCAGGACCTCCTCCCTCCTCAGCCACTGTCAACTTGTATTTCAACATGGCTGCTTGGTGAGAGAGTTCGAACACTCATACATATTACAAATATGTCACCCACTTCCTTCTCTCCACTTTCATTCCTCTGTCTCCAAGCTGTCAAGCTGCTCAAACAGCCCAAGTCTAGCAATTATCCAAGTCTATCACCTGCCCCTTAGTCACAGGCCCCTGGTCCCAGCACTACACCCAGGAGACCTGCCTTGCCCTCTCAGAGTTATTTAAATAATACGCTATGACAGTGAATCGGAGATGTCATAGAGACCTCAACATTCCTCCCACAGAGGGCATGTTGACTGTTCTCTCAGACCCTCCTTTCTCTGTCCTCACTGTGGGCCAGATTAACAAACCTCAGCCTCACTCTACCTCATGGCACAGCTCCGTGGCAACAGAGACTGTGAAACTATAAGCATGACATCAGAAAGATCTGTTAATAATAAACCAGTATAAGCCATTTTGTTTCGGTGGTGTAGTGGCTATGAGGTGAGAAGTCCGGGAATTCAGGAATGAATCGCTCCTACTTGAGATGTTTCTACCCTTGACCACCAGAGGGCGCCTGTGCTCTATCCTGAAAAAAAAAAAAAAAAACTGCTAGAGAAAACCGCCTGTGGACACTGTCCAAATCAGTTTAGATAATCAAACGGTGACCTGGTGGTACAGAACATGACCGAATGCTGCAGCGAGGGAAATGGGATTGCAGCTCTCCCTAGTGAGTTCTCAACTTCCAGAGAGGAACCATGAGGTATGTGAGCCTTTTACAAAGTTGTTCTCTTGTTTGGAACTGAGTGCCCCAATGAAGCAAATCCACTGGAAATGTTGTTTGACAGGGGTGTGCGTGTGTGTGTTATTGAATAGAGCACACACAAAAGTAGTTTAAACACCACTCAAAACTCTTACGATTCTCTTAGAAGGGGAGAGAAGATCAGAGAGTATTACTGCAGTATTTAGACGAACCCTTCCGTCTCTCTCTGGGCTGTGAGGCTCTGTTACCGTAACTCCTGTTTCCTGTGAGGCCTGTTTCCTTAGTGAGACAAAAAAGAGGCAGATGGATCCTAATATTAATACGTCTTTCTACTTTAACCCTGTGGGTCCTAGTCACAAAACAAAACCATCTGAGAATTTTCTAAAGCCAGGAAGAAACAAAAGCAAAACCAGGTGTGAGCTATACTCCCATGGGGCCTGCAGTCCAGTGTGGAAGACAGGGAAAATCAGATAACCACCTTAAAGGGCTCTAAGAGGCGTGGCAAACATGGTGTCAGCTGGTCTTGACCTTCCCCCTTTCCTCTCCTTGCTAAACTGTTAGATTCCCTCATTCAGGTACTTCCACATTCCTGAAGCTAGGCACTGAGGTCTTTTTTTTTTTTTTTCATTTTTTTTATTGGATATTTTATTTACATTTCAGATGCCATCCCCTTTCCCCAATTCCTCTCCCTAGAAAACCCCTATCCCATGCCCCCTTTTCCTTTTTGCTTTTATACAATTTTTTAAAATGTTAATCAAAGGCTTTATAAGTTTGGTAATGCTCAATCAGAAGTGTAACCCAATACCCAACCTAGATATATCAACTATCTTTGACTGGTGGAGACATGTGAACATCTGACTCCATGCCCCCCCCTTCTCTTTCTCTTTCTCATCACCTAGCTTCTCCTCTCCTTCTTCTCCTCCTCTCCTTATTCCTTCTCTTTCTCTCACCTTAGCTCCTTCTACATATCATCCTTCCTGTTAAAATAAAACTTTTCTCTCAAAATTACAATTAGAGCATAATTATACCAATTTGCACCGGTGAGGTACAAGATAGTCCTAATACCCAGTCCATCATTTTGTTGACTAACCAGAACCTCTGTCATCTCTCCTGACTAAAACACTTAGTTCTGAACCTGGCTTTTTTCTTGGCTTTAGAATGAATGTCAGCTGAAAACCATCCACTCAAATCTTTTCTCTCAAAGTAAATAGCCAGGATTGGCTATGAGACTATAAGTTTTCAACCCCATCAGAAATCCAGAATTACTGAGTTAACTGAGATTATGGGAAGCACAAAGCATAGCTTCTAAAACATAGCCAATTTATAGAGACCGCTGAACACCTGGACAGTTCCTATACTACAAACTGTTGGAGCATCAAATCTTCAGCCTTCTGGCCCAGGATCATCTGACAGACCTTAGTGATGCAGAATTATTAAGGGCTGATTACTCTGTCTAGATATAATCAGTCAACTATTCTGCAAGTGTGTCCTTTTCTGGACAGTAATTTGCCTGTAGATGGAAAGGGGCAAATTCTTGCCTAGTAGCTGTCTCCCCACAACTGGAGTAACTCCATAGATGCTCAATTTCTTCTTAGAATCCAAGACAGGAAGCTGTCAGGAGCAGACAGGTCTCTAATCAAAATGAACATTAATACAGAAATGTTTGTAACGTCAATTCTGTGGACTTCTGACGTTTTGAAAACCAACTATCCATGTAAGGTAATCTGGACTGTTGTCTTTTAACTCCTCGGCACTTATGTCTTTTATTTGGCCATTTTCTTATGCTTCACTCATTCCTGGGGCTTGTCACCAAGATCATGTCACCAGCACCACAAGGGCAGAAGGAAGTTCACTAGGACTCAGACTTCTCTGAGCCACTAAGACCAACACCCTCCAAATATACATCCAAGACCCATGGAAAGATAGATGAGCCACCAGGGTCCAGGGTGTATTTTATGATGGAAACCAACTTAGCTCCTTTAAACCTTGGACAACTATGGCCACAATTAACATTCACCACCAGCCGGCCCCCCTAAACACATTGGCTTATCCTCAGACATCAAATCCTAGACTCTCCATTACAAGAAATAACTAAACCCAAACCTCTCCAGCCCTTTTGATACACACATTCTCATGGCCAACCCCTCACATGTGTTGAGGTCATGCAACAAACTCTTCCCCTTCTCGATAAGATCCTTCCTTTGACGTCTCCCACTGTTTTCTCTGTGCCTTTCTGCAGCGCCCTCCCCGAGCCACAATCCCTTTTACCAGAGAAGCCCTAGTTGTCAATGCCCCAACAGCCACTGCCAATGCTTGTCCCCAGCCATCCAAGCTCCCTTGGGAGCCAAAGGCGGGTTCTCTCAACCTCTCCACACTGGCCCCCTAAAGTTTGTTACCCAGCATCCCGATTTCACCATTTAACAAAGGCCTCCCTGGTCATCCACATTCCCTACCTGGGCACCCCACGGAAGGTTATTCTGGTGTAATGGGAGTCTTTCTAGTTGTATTTTCCCAATGCTGACCCTGTTTTTGGTGGCAAACATTCCTCATTGCCCTTACATAGCCCAACTGATTTCTACTGGCTTCTCTCAAGAACTATTTCCCCGGGGCTGTGTTTTTGCTATCATGTTAGGTGTACATCTGGCTAGTGCCTTAACTGCAACAGCTGTGGCCAGCAGAACTTTGGGTCTCAGGTCAAGATTCCAAGGCCAAATTAAAACTTTCTACAGACTCCACAGCCCAGCATCTGGCCTCCCTCAATGACAGCTTGCTTCTCTGGCCCAAGTCTCCCTTCAAAGCTCTAAGCCTCTTAACAGTAGAGAAAATAGGAGCTTGTCTGTCCCTCAGAGAAGAATGTTGCTGTTATGTCAATGAATTGAGGGTGGTAGTGGAAAATATTGATAAGCTAATCCACCTTCCTGAGGACCTGCTAAACGGAACTTCCCTCTTTGAGTCCACATCCACATGATTGTTCGAGACTCCCCTAATGAGTGGGGTCTGGCCTTCTATGGCCCCTCATCAACAGTGTTTTTCTATTACTTTTTTGCCTCTCTCTCTCTCTCTCTCTCTCTCTCTCTCTCTCTCTCTCTCTCTCTCTCTCTTACCAAACAAGTATGACAAATCAATAGCCAAACTTTCAATCAGCTCCTCCTCAAGCATTACAAACCTCTCATCACCGAAGATGACGTCATTTCTTCGTCTAGCCCATGGACACCTGATCTAGGCATGGGGACAGTTTCTTAACGGAGGTCTCCAGAAGATGACTGGCTTCTACAAACGGCCTTCTGCATGCCAGATGACTTACGTGAGACAGTCACTGACTTGTGGCTTTGAGGATCTCTCCAGCTCCTCCACCCAGAGCTTTCTGAATTTTGGACTTTCCTTCTAAGCCTCTTTCTCTCCCTGCCTCCTCCCCCAGTAGCCCCACTTTCAATCCCATTAGATTAATGTCTCCCTTTTCCTTCTTCACCCCTAACGAGCAGGAAGTAACCAGAAAAATGACACCCATTTACCCAACACCTAGGCTCAAGCATGGCAAACATGGTGCCAGTAGGTCTAACTCTTCCCTCCTCTCTTCCCTCTTCCCTCTTCCCTCTCCCTTGCTTATTTGGGTACTTTCACTTTCCTAAAGCTAGACACCAAGGTCTATTACCTTATTTGGCCACTTTTTTATGCCTGACCCATTCCTGAGGCTGATCACCAAGGCCCAACTATCAAAATATCAAGGTCCAGCAATCAAAATTCCCCATTGTCTACCTTAATCAATCCGTCCAGTCAGAACTTACCAACCCACCCTAGCTTATTCTAACATAGACCTCCCTTTTTTAATTCTTGTGATTTGTATATGCTTGACACTATTCGGAGGTGTGGCCTTGTTGGAGAAAGTGTGTTACTGTGGGCATGGGCTTTAAGACCCTCCTCCTAGTTGCCTGGAAACCAGTCTTCTTAGCAGCCTTCCTCCTCCTGCACCATGACTGCCTGGATGTTCCTGCCTTGATAATACTGGACTGAACCTCTGAACCTGTAAAACAGCCCCAATTAAATGTTGTCTTTATAAGAGTTACCTTGGTTCGTAGTGTTTGTTCACAGCAATAAAATCCTAAGACACCTATTAAAATTACTCCCGCAAAGCTATTTGCTGCTGTTTCTGCCTGATTAAGATTCTTTGCCTTGCTTAATAAAGGATCCCTTTGTATTAGAAATTGGTGTTTGGGTGTGGTCTGTGCCTAATCTGGGGTCCAGAGGGGAGTACCCTGCAGTGCATGGTTTCCTTCAAACCTGATGGTGGGTTCGAACCATCCAACTTAGGTAAGACCTCGGAAGAGGAAGCATGAACAAATGTAGTACCATCCCAGGGACCCAGCAACATCAGGATATGCCATCACTAGATGCTAAGGTGCAACACATTCCCACTGTCACCATAAGTCACATGTCCTCCCCCTGTACACATGCTATAACCCCTTATAAAAGGCCAGGCCCATGCTCTAATCTCTTCTTCCCTCCACCCTTACCACAGGTAGCCTCTGTATGCCTCCTCCCCAACAAACCTCCCGTGGGAGATCTGTCGCACGGTGTGACTTTACAGTGTCCATAGCTGGGTCGTAGCAGAGGCTATGCTGGGCCTGAGCACCACATGACAAGCTCTCGCATTTAGTCAAGAAGCACTGGAAACTGAAGAACAATCAAAAGGGTCGAGAAACTTGTAAGACTAAGAGCTGTACTTTAAACCATGGGGACCAGAGGAAATTGCCAAGGAGGAAGAACATGAGCTAGAGGGCTGAAGATGACACGGGAGCCAGAAACTCTCAGTGCAGTGCCCAGGAGCAGGAGAACGGTCCTTTCTAGGAGACCAGTGAACAGGAGCTCGTTGTCGCTGCAAAGCAGGAGGCTGTGCTGAGTTGGAAGTGAGGGAAAGACCACTGCAAGAATAAAGGATGTTTCTGCCTGGGTCTGGACACCTCCCCCCTGACAGATGCCCACCCATTAGTCACCCCTGCCCTTCTTTCCTGCTATCTACTGATTTTCAAACAGCTCAGGTAACTAACTCAGAGACAAACAGGCTTTCGCATCAGTCTCCAATCTTCAGTTATCAGCTGTCCTCCACTTCATGGTCAAAATGGTTAAAATAATAGCAGGAAAAGTGTATGTGGATCATTGAAAAAGCCACTATTGGCCAGACAATATGTCCTTTGTTCCTTCTATGGTCCCCAGTCCCATTCAGTGTGTCCTGAGGGCCTTGTCTTTCATCTGCTCTAAGTGTGTGGCTCATTATCTCAGCAGGTGACTCAACAGCAGAATCTTTTCCATTTGACATTATCACCGGCCAGTCTTAAAAACCGAATCCCTGCTCACCCCGCCCACAAAGTCTCTACTTTAATTATCTGAACTGTGGCTTGACCTTCACTAGGAAAGGTCACAGATGATTTTTACTGTGTAGCCAAATTGGAAATCAGTGCTGGCCAGCTTATCATGCGATGCTATCTAATCATGGAACAGTAATTTAAATAGGTTCCTCCACAGCCCAAGGGTGAATCTCAAATTCTCTAATATTCCCCCACAGAAAACAAATCTAGACAGAATAGACCCCCCTCCATACATTGCTGATGGGGATATAAAGTTGTGCAGCCACTTTAGGAAAGAGTTTAGCAGTTTTTTTTTTTAATACTGAATACATAATACATAAATTTACTGTCTGACCACAGTTCAACTCATAAGTCTCAACCCAAGAGAAACAAAAGGCTGCATCTAGTCACAGGCATCAATCATACATGCTCAGAAGGTGTCAGTCATCACAGCTAGGAATCAACAATGGCTACAAGGAGCTGGACGAGCAGCTGAACAGAATGTGTGTATCATATGCATAGATGCTATAGCTACACAGTCAGATGGAAGACTACTTGGCAAGTTATATAATAGACTGATGCATATAACAGTGTGAGGGTCTCAAAAATATCAAGATTTAAAAGCCAAGCACAAATCTCACATATTGTACTATTCTAATTTACTTCAAATGTCCAAAAGGGCAAACCCATGTAAACAAGATGTAGTCTGGTATCTGGGGCCAAGGGAGGCAGAAATAAGGATGATTCCAAATTGGTGTGAAGACTCTTCCTGAGGTACTAAAAGTTCTTGAGGTTTATAGTTAAAACAAGTGAAGTATGGTGTCAAGTATTTCAGAAAAGTTTATATTTGTCTGTAGGGTGTATAGAGTTACATATAAGTGAGGTTTGGGATGAGTCTATCCACAAACACAGACACATCACCTGCCGTTTCCCCAAGGATGCCGCACAGCCATCAACTCCAGCTGTTCCTAGAACAGCATCATTGCTTGTTAGAGATATATGCTAGGCCTGCCCTAGATCAGCTGATTTCAGGAAGTCTGCAGATGTAGGCCAGCTCCTGTCTTTCTAAAACTCCCCCTGATTTTGAAACAGCCTAGCTTGTTTGGAACATGGCACTCGGCCTGTTAGCTAGCCTCTTTCCTGTTCCATCTGGAAGTTGGGAATGACTTAGCTTTGAAATTAAGAGAACAAACCAGGTACTCTTTATATTGGGGGTAGGGGGGGGGAGACTTCAAATAGTTCAAATGTCCATAATAGGTAAGTAGCTAAAGAAATTTTTAAATGTGTACCATGTCCAGACCATGAATCAACAGTAAGTACAAAGCCCTGGGTACAAGTGTCTCATGCCACTGAATAAAAGGAGGTTTTGTTCATAGAAAACATCAAGGCAGGTAGAACTAGACGAGAAGGACAGGAAGCAGATGTGTGACTGCTAGGAGTTTGCAGAGGGATTTACCTCTGAGATGCAGAGAGAACTTATAGGGATGATGAAAGGAGTCCACATTTTGATTGTGAAGATAGTTCTAGGGGTATTTGTTCATCTGGACACAAAACTATATACTTAAAGTAAGCGTGCTTTATTATATATTTTGTGTCTTAATAATGTTAATTTTGAAAGAAAAAACTGGACACAAGTATTAGTGTCTATTTTGTAAATGTTTCAGTTTTCTCTAGCCTGGCTACCTCCCAAACAATCGAGACAGGATTATATCATTTACTTAACAGCTTTAAGGCACAACAACTGAGCGATATTCATCTATTTTAATCCTCTAAGATAATGGAGCTCCCCCCCCCCCAGCCAAAATCCCCAAGATACTTGTATTTTATGGTCTTCTCTGCTCCACCTGTTTTCTTATAATGTGACCTGGACCCTCTCCCCAGGGCTGAATCCCCACTTTGTCTCTCTCTTCCCCTCCTGATTAGGAGGAAGTCCAGCCTTATTCTCTCCCCTGCTCAGCCATTGACTGGTCAGCTCTTTATTGACCAGTCAGAAAATAATTGGGCAGCAATGTTTACATAACATTGAGACAGGAGATCCACAGAATAAGGATTGCAACCAGATATGGGGGCACAATGGTCAGCATTTGAATAATACATGGATACTCTTTACACAAGGCACAGTTATACGATGCCTACACACAAGTGACTCGTCCCCTTCCAGGCTCTCTTTCTTTCTTTCGTCTGTTTACCCCAAGATGGGCCAGAGTGGTGCCACTGTGGGCTTAAGCAGAGGAATCTCAAGGGAGGTCTGTAAAATAAGTGGATAGATCTTGCAAAGGAAGAGGGCAGAAAGAAGCAATGGTAGACAGAACAATGCCCCATCCCAAAGGTCACATTGTGAGGTGTAAGGGATATATGTCTTCAGTGTCTGAACTTGGAACGAGAATCAAGGGACACAACTCAACATGTTCTACATCAGTGAGTAGGAATGTAATCCTGGGTCTGATGGCTCCTCCTGCAGCTCCCATGATATAGAAGGTTTATATCAACTATATCCTATAGTGATATAGGCTACAGAAAAAAAGATGGCTGCTTTTGAGGGACTGGAATCTGTACCAGAACTACAGTAGGTAGAGGTTATGTCAAGTTGCATGTGGTCTCTGGTCTGAACACACAGTTGCCGCATCATCCCAGTGATGACAAACCATAGAGTAACTGCAGTGTCCGTTGGTGAATAATCTACAATAAATTCATCATATAAAGCAACGTGTTAATGAGACAAGAGAACCAGTACAAGCTTACACACGTAGCTACAAATTGTGGAATCTCAAAAAATGAGGATCTTTTGATGTAGGTGACAGGACTTCAAAGACTGAGCTAGCCACTCACACACCATCCCCAACTGTCCTTCATCATCACAACTCTGGCAGGATTGCATCCCTTTTTGAACTATTTATCTTTTATTTTATTTGCATGTGTGTGAATGCATTGTGTGTGTGAGTACATGTATGCAGCTCCACATGCACTTGTGTGTGGAAGTCAGAAGCCAACCCCAGTTATATTCTCCAGTTGCTCTCCACCTTAGTTTTTGAGACAAGGCCACTCCCTAAACATAGACTGACTGGCCAGCAAGCCAGGGAATCCTCCTGCCTCTGCTTCCCCAGCTCAGAGACTACAGGCACATGCCAAGCCCTTCTTGAATAGTTTTTATAGAATATTTTATAGAAATAGTTTTATATGAATCCTGAGGCAGATGACTTTCACCGATTTCATACCTAGTGTGTAAAGTGCCTCCTCATGGTTATTGGTATGCTACTTGCTAACACTTCCTAGAGACCCGAGAAGGAGAGAAAACATTGTGCAGTAAAACTCAGAATTCCCAGACTTGACTTCACTGAACATTAAAACCACTGGGGAGTTCTATTTTGCAGCAACCATCCACTTCTAGATACACACATCCTGAGGTTCAGCCTCTGCAGGTGGGCGTCAGAACCCCAAACTGCATTTTTATAAAGCTTCCAAGATAGTTTTGAAGATGAGCCAAGACAGGGAGTCACCACTTTAAGGAACAACTGGAAGATCTCCATGCCCACATTGTTTGAAATTCTCCATTTCACTTAGTCACTGGGCCTGAAATGAGCATTGGCGGCTGCAGATATATTTTGGGTGAAGAAGAGGCCTCCATGAGAAGGACTGGGGTTAAGAGCATCACAGATTCATTTACACTTTAGTGTGAGTTACACTACAAGCCTTGAATCCGGGACTTGGAAGAGCATCTCCAAAAGAACCTGGTTCCTTTGCTACAGTCCCCCATGGACAGGGTGCCATCAGGTGATCCCACCCAATGGCTTATTTAGCAGAGTTCCTTAAACCTGGCTGTGCATCACAATCACCAGGGACGCTTTAACAAAATAGACATCTCATGGCCTTACCCCAAATTGAACTACACCTGCACACTACTGGCCAGCTACATGGAGCGCTAAGATCAGACCAAGTGGCCATCTGGATAGGGAATAAGAAGGGGGTTTGAGGTATGGTGGTTCATACCTAGAATCTCAACAGAGGCAGAAACAGGAAGGTTACAAGTTCGAGGCCAGCCTGGTCTACAGAGTGAGTTCCAAGACAGCCAGGGTTACACACACACACACACACACACACACACACACACACACACACACATACACACACAAACCCTGTCTCAAAAAAAAAAAACAAACAAACAAAATTGGGAGGAGCCAGCTGGTGGTGCTGGTGCATACCTTTAACCCCAGTGCTCAGGAGGTAGAGGAAGGTGGATCTCTTGAGTTTTCTGAGTTCTAGGCCAACCTGGTCTACAGAGTGAGTTCCAGGATGGCCAGAGATACACAAAGAAACCCTGTTCTCAAAAAAAAAAAAAAAAAAAAAAAAAAAAAAAAAAAAAAAAAAAAAAAAAAAAAAAAAAAAAAAAAACCAAAAACAACAAAAAATTGGGGGATATAGATAGAAATGTTATTGTGGTTGCAGTTTTACAGATTTGTTCTTATATCAATATTGAACATAGTGTGTTCATATAAAGCAAATAAAGCAAATGCATCTACTATATGTCAATTTCACCTTAATAATAGGAGTTGACAGACCTCGAGGTGAAACTCAGCATTCCAAAAGATAAGAACCATCTCTATTTAATAAAGACTTCACATCACCAATAGGCCATTAAGAGACAAACCCCAATGGATCCCTCTTAGAAAAGTCTTGTGGAGAATTTCTTTACTATCAACAGAGGACTCAGAAATCTCCATCTTCTGTCTCATGAATAACCGTGAGCAGGGGGAATATGCATAGTTCACAGGATCAGCGTGATTAGCACGGCAGATTAAATCAAGATGGTTAAGAGTCTCACCTAGGCTACTACCTTTAGTTTGTTTGTTTGTTTGTTTAAAGCTTTATTTATTTTATGTGAGTACACTGTTGCTGTCTTCAGACACACCAGAAGAGGGAATCAAATCTCATTACAGATGGTTGTGAGCCACCATGTGGTTGCTATGAATTGAACTCAGGACCTCTGGAAGAGCAGTCGGTGCTCTTAACCACTGAGCCATCTCTCCAGCCCAGATTAAGAATTTTTTTTTAAGAGCCTCTAGCCCAGTGGTTCTAAATTTGTGTGTCCTAAGACCATTGAAAAATACCAATATTTACATTATTGTTCATAACAGTAGCAAAATTAGTCATGCAGAAGCAAAGAAAATAATGTTATAATTTGGGGTCACCACAACATGAGGATCTGTATTACAGGGGCAGAGCATTGGGAAGGTTGAGAACCACTGCTCCGTAGCCCATTCTTCTAAGTATAAATATGTAGATTTCAGTTTTTTTAAGCAGCCTTTTGGTTTGACTCAGCATCTTTTGTAGTCTTTTCCTATTCAACTTATCTTTAAAGACTAATATATTCCATGCTTTCCCTCTCTTTTCAGGTCTCACTTCAAACCATCAGTTCTCAAACTTTGCAGTCTCCTAATGAGATAACTAAGAATGAGCGAGTATTCCTGGTACTGGAGGCAAGGCTCAGTGCTTAAGAGCACTTGTTTCTGCAGCAGACCCAGACTTGATTCCCAGCACCCACATGGAGCTTTACAATCACCTGAACTCCAGTTCCAGGAGATCCTATGGCCTCTTCTGACCTCCATGGGTCTGTGGTGCACACACTCATGTGAGAACAACAAACATATAAATAAGTCTAAAGGGTTTAGGTGAGCACTCCCAGCGACTCTAATCCCGGTTAAGAGACTGCTTAACAATTTTCTCGAGGTACACACTCACGCACACCGCTTTTACCGTAATTCCTAGAAGAGTTTATGAATGCATTCTTCTTGTGGGGGAAACAATAACATGTTCCCAATTCTTTTTCACAGAAGGTAATTCTTAAGCCTGCACTTCAGCTCTTCATTTAAGTGCAAACCCATTCATTTTGTTGGTAATGTTACATCTCGTTTCAAAAATTCCCAGTTTGGTTTATGAATCCAAAATCCAACTGTTGCCAACGACAGAAACCTGTTGACACCCTGTTTCTCCTCTTAACTCTCACCTCCTCTCATCACATGTGTCTGTGATATAGTTATAATTACATGATGCCACGTTTCACATGCAGTTACAATCACACGCCATGTTTCATTTTCTTCCTTGGGTTTGAGTAAAATAGTCTTGGTACCAGTTTTCACACTTCTTTCAATCCATCTCTTCAAAGGTGACCTTTCCCCTCCAGGATAATTACTAATTACTAATGGACCTTGCTCCTGCTACTTCCTCTTAACGGCACCCCACAATACCCTCTTCCTCCTATCATCCCCCATGCCAATGATACAGAACTAGTTATTATAAACTTATTATAAACTTCAGTTCAATTTCTGTTCTCTTGGGACAGGAGGTTGGGACTCCTCACTAGCTAACTGCATTATTCTTTGACCTTCAAGCTTCTCTCTATGAGTGGACTGTTCTGGTAATACTGAAATTGTCACTCCGCTTTCCAAAAGTGGTATTAAATTCCATTATAAAAATATTTACTAGCAGTGCACAGATGAAAAGCACAGCACATGCCTGTGATCCTGGCACTGGAAGGCTGAGGGCAGAGACTACAAAAGTTAAAGTCCAGCCTGGGCTACATAGTAAGCTCCTGGTCAGCATGGGCTACATAGTGAAACCCTGTCTCAAACAAAAACAGGAGCATATGGTGACACAGGCCTGTGATCCCAGCACTCAGGAGACAGCTACATGAGGACTACAAGTTACAGGCCAACCTAAGTGTCACAGGGAATTTCCAGATAGTGAGCCCCTACCTCAAAAAATAGTTTTTTTCTGTTACACTGGATTGTGTTGCCACAAGTACCCACCTTATCACTTGAACCGACAGCTCTGTTTTCATGCCTGGGTGCCCAACCTACTACACAGCTGGTACAGAGCAGACATTTCATAAGTGTTATCTAAGTGAATGAACTCACCAGGTAGGTCCGAGTTAATAAAATCTTTTCTTTTGTATTAGCCATGGATAAACTTAGCACATCCATTCCACAAAATAATAAATCAGTGTTGCAACCCAGTAGCTTGGAAATTTAAAGATTGCTTATAGCTATTTTTATTTACCTCAAGTCCATCAAATTACGAACACATACATGATGTGGGGGCAGAGGACATGCAGGAATACCACTAACTGAAACACACACTCCATTTTTATTAGACTGCATTTTAATTGCAAGCTAGGTTTTCTTTCCCCCACACTAGGCTGATATCTGCACTGTCCAATCCAGTAGCCACCACCTACAGTTGGCTATTGAAGTTTTAGTCCATTAAAATGAAATAAAATTTGTAATTCAACTGCACTAGCCACATCTCAAGTGCCCAGAAGCCACACCTGTCTGGTGGCTATGATGCTCCACAGTGCAGACACAGAATGTCTTTAGCAACACTACAGAAATGTCCTCAGAAAACCTCACTTACTTCTTAGCTCCCACAATCCTGGTGTTCCTGCTGCTTAAGGGATGTAGGTCCCGGGATCTAGCGAATCACAAGCACACAAGTGAGTGCGAGGGAGCTTTGGATCTCATCCACAAAGAGATGAATCCCCCTTGTGCCTAGATGTGACACTGTCCCAGGCAACTACTTCAAATGGACCGAAGGGGACACTTTTTAGGAAACGTGTTCCACCCTATTTTCCTACAATGTAAAGACAGGTTGACAATACCAAAGCTTTCATCTTTGCCCATTCTTAAAACCCTATCCTAGATGGAGGCTCAAAAAGGAAATATATAAATATATATATATATATATTTCTGTCTTATATATTTCTGTCTTATATATATATAATATATATAATATATATATAATATATATATAATATATATAAGGTATATATATTATATATATATTTCTATATATATTATATATATAATATATATTATATATATTATATATATATTATATAATATATAATATTATATATATAATATATATATATATATATTATAGAAACAGGAGGCACTGGGGATGCTGAAGGAATATAAAAAAAAAAAAAAAAAAAAAAAAAAAAAACAGTCTGTGGAGGAACTGAATCCGAGGATGGCTACCATGGCTCCTTTCTGAGTGACTGCCCAGTGACCTGAGATGGCTCCTTTTTGAGGGACTGAGGCATGTCAGAGAAGAGGGACTTTGTTGCTCCGCCCAGAAAGACTGTGTAGACTCTTCTTCACAGAGGGACTGTGTCCTCTTCTCTCTAGAGGTCTACAAGGGCTCCTCCATGAGCACCTGTGAGGGCTCCTCCCTGAGGGACTGTGAAGGTTCCTTCCTAAGAGACTGCAAGGACTCGTCCATGAGTGCCTGTAAGGACCCCTCACTGAGGGACTGTGAGCACTTCTCCTTGAGGGACTGTGAGGGATTCTCCTTGAGGGATTTCAAGGGTTCTCCTTGAGGAACCGTGGCCTCTCCCCTTAAAGAGACTCTTATTGCTTCCATCAGAGAGACTATGATAGGTTCTTAGAGAGGAGCTAAGACTGTTTCTCTGGGAGAGATTGTGATGACTCCTCTCAGAAAGACTTCTAAAGGCTCTGTCAGAGGGACTGCTATGCCTTCTCTAAGAAGGACTGTGATGTCTCCTCTCAGAGAGACTTCGATGAAGAGTTCTCTGAGGAAGCCTGTGATGGGTCCTTTCAAATGGCTTATTACATAAGGTTCTCTCCCTGAAGAAGCCTTGTTCTTGCTTGTTGATGGATTTCTTTCCAAAGTGACCCACTCTTTCAAGAGTGGGTTAGATACAATCCTCTCTTGGGCCTGAAATTTGGCTCCTACTTTAGAATAGTTCTAAGACTCTAGACTGAATATTTCACCACTGTAGACATTTTGAACTCTCTTCAAAGGTTCTGGGACTGAAGTAGCTTGGTTAAAGACATCTCTTCCACAAACCTCAGTCTTCTGCAATTGCAAGGAATGCTGCTTGGAATGCCTTCCTTTAGCCCTGAAAAAAGTCAGATGAATTTGGGCTGGGAGGATTTCTTAGGTTGTCTCTTGGAAGGAACAGTGCTTGTTTGGGTGGTTTGAATTCTGCTTCTTTGCAGACCCCTCAGTGTTCTAAGATGATTGCCTTTTGTGCTTGTACTGATTTTGTAGAGCCTTGTGTTTTGTGTTTTAGGTCCCTTGGTGATTTTCTTCACTGAATATGTTAAGACAAAGGTCTTTCTGAGGCTTGATTTAACCCATTTTTTACCCTGATTGCTTTCATAGTCACTCTCTGATACGAAGTGAACCTGACAGAATTCATAGTTTTGGACTGTTGTCTTTCCTGCCACACCACAGCAGCTATGCCAATTCTTTTGTTGAGTGTGAACTTGTACAGAAGCAGGAGACAGGGAAGATCGGGACTGGAAATCTCTTCTAAGACTAAGACTCTTGGAAGCCAGCATAGAGAATCTAACTTTCTTTCAAGATGGTGATGCAGTACTCTTTTGTGAATCTGCTCTGTTTCTTGCATGACACTTTGAGACTTGAGGTCTTTTCCCAGTTTGTAATCTAACTCCAAGATGCAACTGAATCTCCCCATGGCCTTCAGGGGTGCTTAAATGGTGGAGCTGTGGGTAAATTAGAAGGTATAGCCCAAAAGCAGACTGTAACTTATGACAGCAATTCAATCCTGAACAGCGGCCACATTGTAAGCAGATGGGATACTTTAGAACAAGACTTGATGATAGAGGTGGAGGGACATTGTGGGGTATTTGACTTCTTAGGAGTTTTCTTGCTATTTTTAGCTGTAGTTCTTTTAGCAGTTGGAGCTGTTCTGAGATATTAATCTTGGACTGGGAGAGAGAACTTGTCTTGAGAGAATGCTGAGATTCAAAAGTCCTAGTCGGTGAACTACATGGTGAGATATTACTCAGCTCCCTGGAAACAGAATCTTCCCTAGTGTAAAGTATCTCAAGAGTAGAGACTCTGATTTCATCAAGGCAGGAAACCAGGCCCCAGTACATGACACAGACACATGCTCAGCGACTTCCTGGAATATATCACTGAGCTTTGAGCTTGTTTTCTTTACCCCTAATCTAGTACCAGAGTATTGCTGTATAATGGAAGACATGGAGCTGTGTGTCCACATCTTTAAAGACATTTTTTCTCATTACTGTGACATAGAATATGTCTCTGAATGTAGTTTTTAATCACTGAAGTCTGAGAAATGGTCTTTGGAACCCTCTCTAGCAGGCTTTGAGCAAATTCCATCAGTTCAACTGGAACCCCAAATAAATTCTGAGTAGATTGACAGATGTCCATAGTGGATCCTTCTGTTAAAAATGATTGAGAACAAGGCTTCCTTTCCATAGTGGTTCCCAGGACATTCCCCAGCATTGGCATATTGCAGAGGTATTTCCTAGGTAGTCGCTGCCTACAGACATGACTTTCCCAGGCATTCTGTTGTATGCCCAGGAAAGAACGGATAGAGCTTCTTCGAGCCCCTAATCCTGCCTGAAACTATTCTGATAGTAATCTGAATGAATATGAAGAATACCTCTGGAATTCCTCCATTTTCTCCTTTTCACTTACTTCCTTAGATAAGATCTTCCAGATCTCAAGATATGAGGTTCCCTTGGTGTCCCCTGTCTTGTCAGAGGATAGATTTTGAAGGACCAAGGAAAGAACTGAAGATTTTATCATAATAGCTTTGTGTATAGGACTTTGAAGACTGCAAAATACCAACACCAAGGTTTTTTATACCAAAAGCTCTTGAAACTTCTGGTACCCCAGAACCCTGAAGATGCTCTAATTCAGTTGTTTTGTCAATGCTTGAGAGAAATGGGATTGAAGGGCTGTGTATTAACCTAGATAAGTAGTCCTCTGCCTGTAACTTTGCTGATGTGATCATCTCTGAGTCTTTATTCTGACACACCCATCCTTGATTGGAATTCTCAATTTTCATTACTTTGGGAGATTCTGTTTTAAGGCTTAGAGATTTTCCAACCTGAAGCCTTTGCCCATGAGTTAACACTGTGGGTTCCTTAAGGGGAGATGTTTGCTGAAATGCTAATTCTGCAGAAGTCACTTAAATATTTGCCCTTGGAGTTAAGTCCATAGGTTTTACCAGGTCTTGAAGATGTGGTCTTAGGTGTAAATTCAAACACTCTCTTACTTTAATACTAGATCCTGTGGTGAGTCCTGTTAGTTCTACAGTCTGAGGACATGATCCTGGTGCCACTTCTTCAGATTTTACCATCAGAAGCAGTGGTTTGGGAGTTTGATGCAGTCTTTATAATCCGAAAGCCTGGCCAGCGTTTTGTTTCTAAAACCTGATGTGTTGGATCTATGATTAATTTCTTGGATTGCACATGTTGTAGCCAAAGGCTTGGAGCAAATTCTGACCTTATCACATCATGTATTTTGGGAGTCAAATCACTGTATTTTGACTCTTGGGGGGGAGGGGGGATACTCTCTGGAATCATCACAGACTTTATAACTTTAAGTGGTGGTTCGGGGATCACTTCTACAGCTTCAGAAACTTTTTGGAGGACAACTGATTGAGGAACTGGAAGCTGTGTCTTTGCAGATTCTGTCACTTGATCTCGTGGCTTTGGACTAACCCCTACAAAGTTTATCATTTGATCCAGTGATTCTATTGGAGTGATGCTTGCATTCTCCTGGCTCAGATTCTGAGGTTTTGTTAGCTTAGCTGCTACCCCTCCTGGCTGCTGTGTAGCAAAAGTGAACTTTACAGAGTCAGTATTTCCCACAACTTGACTGGCTTGCTTGCATAATAACTCAGAGGATTCTTTCTGCAGCCACAGCATAGAGTCTAAATTTTTAGAGTTGGGAGTCTGAGGTCCTGGCCCTGGTGTTATTCTTGAAGCAGAATCTGGGACATGACAGATTCTTGGTGTTGATACTACAGATTGTTCCCTTTGAAATCATTTCTTAGAGCCCACCCCCAGAGGTCCTGAGTCTTGAGGACATGACCTTGGAGATTTTTCTACAAATCCAGTCTCTCTATTTACTGGCTCTGGAGTCATTCTAAGAAATTCTTTCCCTTGCTGTCTTGCTTCACGAGTCAGTTCTATCTTATCTGCATGATTTTTGAAGTTGAGGGCCATTCTATCGGATTCTGTAACTTCCTTTGTCTATAACTTCTTGAAATCTTGAAATTGAGGCCATGACCAAGAATGTAACTCAGGAGTTTCTGGGATTTGGTAGCTTTTCTGTAGGTTTGGCTCTGAGGATTTTGAATCTTGATCTCTTAGTGTTGGAGTCAGATCAACAAATTCTGGTACTTGAAGATCTAGCTTCAAGGGCATCTGTAATGATGCTGAGACCTTTATCTAATGATTCTATGACTTTATCTGTTAGTTTGAAGCTCAACTTCATAGATTTTCTCCCTCATTTTTGTGCTTTTATGTCCCAATCCTTTTGTCATTTCTAAAGATTCCACATCTTGATAAATTGGTGAAGTAAAGTTCACCAATTTAGGGACTTGACACCTAGGCTTCATGATCATCTCTGCAAAGTCCACCACCTGTTGCTCTGGTTTATATGTGGCTTTAGGTGATTTTGTGACTGGATCAATTGTCTGTGGCATTAGGTTCCTAGATTTCATATTTTGAAGAATTGACTTTGATGGTAACTCCACAGATTTTCCAGGTTCTGGCAGAAACATTGATGACAATTTCACATGTTTTACACCTTGCCACTTAGGCACTGAAGTAAATGCCAAAGATTTTGTATTTTGCTGCTGTGATTTCAGTGACAAATTTGAAAAATTGATACTAGTCAGTGCTGGTCCTACTAAGAGCTTCCTGGTGGACTGTGATCCCAATGCCATCATTGGTTTTTCCTCTGAAGGAAACAGTTGGCAATTCAAGACTTTGCTGTTCAGAACCTATCCTCAGCTGCTGAGGATTTGTATCTTGAAAACATGGCTTTGGTGTGAGGGAAGACATAGGATGTTGTGAACTATGGCATGACGTCAATTCTGAAGAACTCACTGTGACCCTAGTTTCAACTGCATAGCTTGAACATTTTGAAAACAAGGTTCTGGCGAAAACACTTTACTTCTCAGGTTGTTCAGACCACAGCTAGGTGTCATTTCTACAGCACTTGTACAAAACGTTGTCTGTGTATTCTTCTTTGGAAACTTTCTATCATCAGGAGGTGACTTTGGTAATACCACTGAATTCAAACGATTTGACTGAGGCCTCAAAGTAAATATAGGTTGCGCACCTTGCTTCCATGACCCAAGCTAGCTCTTCAAACATGGGACCTTTTCAAACTTTGCTCCTAGCATTAAGTTAGATGAATCCATACCTTGAAAAGGTGATACAGAGTTTAACAGAACAGATTTGATACTTTGAGACTCTAAGCTAGGGATCAAGTCAAAGGACACTTTTGCAACAGGACACACTTTGCAACTGTGGCCCTGAACTAGGCTTTACAGAACGTATGCATTGAGGTTTTGACTCAGGATTAAATCCAGAAGAATTCATACCATCCATACCTTGATGTTGTTGACCAGGGTTGTATTCCATAGGTGCTATACCTAAATTGTTTGACCCTGGAGTTAATTCAGACCTCAAATCTTTCAAGCGCTGTTCTTGAAGTTTTGGAGCTTATAAATGTGGCCCAGGATTGTATCCAATAGAATTTTCAGACTGAGGCTCTTGTTTTAGAGTACATGCAGGAGAATTTATATCTTGCAAATGTATTCTAGTATTGCACCAAATAGGATTTACACACAGAATTTGTGGTGGAAATGTACAAAAATTCATACCTTGAAAAAGTGGCCCAAGATTATACCTATTAGAATTTTAACACAGAGGATTTTGCCCTGAGTGTATACAAAAGAATTCACACCTTGCAAATGTGATTTAGGATTGCACTCAGTAGAATTTACACATGTAGGACTTGGCTTTGGGGTGCAGGCAGAAGAATCTGCACACTGAGGACTTGGCTCTGGGGTGCATTCAGTAGAATTTATGTCTTGCAAATGTGACTTAGGGTTGCTCCCAGTCGAATCTATACATTGCAATTTTGATCCTGAAAAGCATGAGGAAGAATTCTTTCCAGGCAAATGTATTCCAGTATTGCACTCAGAGCTTATACACTGAGCGTTTGGCTCTGGAATGCATGCAGAGGAATTTGTATCTTGCAAATATGGCCCAGATGTATACCCACTGGAATTTACATATTGAGAATTTGTATTGGGAGTACATGCAGAATTTACATCTTCCAAGTGTGACCCAGGGCAGAACATCTTAGATTTTATACCCTGAAGGTCTGGATCGGGGTGCAACTTCGATGATTCTACATCTTGTATCCCAGTGTTGGGTGCCATAACATTTTTACTGTGATTCCAGTCACAGGATTTCCTACATTGCAATCTAGGTTCATGACTGAATTCTGGAGATGACTATTCCAGGAGCTTGACCTCTGTGGTCACTGCAGAAGGTTTTATCTCTTGTAACTGGCCCAGGATTGAGCCCTAAAGACTGTGTACCTGTTCCCAGGCCCAACTCAAAGGACTTCACATCTTGCAACTGTTGCTGTGAGTTGAATTCCATCGATTTCAGGTCTTGAAGTGTTGTACACAAGTCTGATGACTTGATATGTTGCAAATGTGGCTCATGATTGAACACTGTTGATTTCATACTTTGATGCTATAGCTTTTGACTTAATTTGTGAGGTTTCACATCTTGCTTCTGATTTCTGGCTTTGAGTCCAAAAGGTACCACATTATAAATCGGCGAAGCCAACTCAGAGAATCCCACAACCTTCAAGTCTGCATCATAATTGACCTCCTTATCCTTTGTTGTTTGTGGATAGGTGGACTCGGCTTTCACGTCTTCCAACTTTAATCCAGGATTGAAAGCCTCTGGCTTCATACCTTGAAGGTGTAATTCTGTTTTTAACTGAGATAGTTTCCTGTTCTGTAACTCAGAGGGTACCTTGAACTGCAAGTTTCCCATCAAGTGCCTTAGAGAAAATCCATTTAAAAGATTCTACATCTTGCCCAAGTGACTGATACACAAGGGCCATGGGTTTTTCTTTTTTAACTGTGCCTCCTGAAATCCTTTCTGAAGACTTTACACCCTGTAAGTGTGGGCCAGAATTGATCTCTGGAGATCTTCCATCTTGAAGCTCTGTCCCCAGAATTGACATACAATGTTTCTTATCTTGCAGCTGAGGGCCTGAGCTTAACTTTACAGATTCCCCATGCTGGGGCTTTGTCTCTGGTATTGACTCCACAGTCATCATTTGTAACTTTGGGCCTTGATTAAACTCTATAGATTCCATATCTTGGAGCTTTTCTCCTTGAAACAACTCAGAAGGCTTTTTATTTTGTGTCTGTGGTCCAGAATCGAAGTCTACTGCTGTTACACCTTGAGAGTTTATATGTGTGATTACCTCAGAAGGTTTTATACTTGTCAAGTGTTCCAGAGAGTCTACATCTTGAAGTTTCATGCCCATGATCAGCTTGGGATGTTTCAAATCTTGCAAATTAAGGTCTGAATCCATCCCTATATAGTGTATACTATATAGTGTACCTAAAAACAACTTCCTTGGGGTGAACCCAGGTTCCTCACCTTGTAATTTTGGACTAGGTTTGGTTTCTACTGATTTCATACCATGAACATTCTTCTCTGTAATAACTTCAGATGGCATACCTTCTAATTGTGGTCTAGGATTGAAGCCTATAGATTTGACATCTTGGAGTTTTACACCCAGGATCATCCTCAAAGATTTCAGATCTTGTAACTGTGGGCCTGATTCACAGTTTTCCATCTCCATTTCTTGAGGCTCTGTCTTCAGAACTGAATCTAATTTTATACCTTGGGACTGTGGCCCAGGTTTAGAGTCTAGCTTGACCCTTCAAATATTGGTCCCCATGGTTAAATTAGTAAATGGTTTACTTTTCAACTGTGAGCTGGGACTTAACTTAAATTTCATATTCTGGGACTTTGTTTCAGGTGTCAAGTCAGAACATTTTGTACTTTGTCCCCGGGGCTCAGACTTCATCTCAGATTTCATACCTTGAGGTTTTGTCTCAAGTGCCAACTCAGAAGATTTTTCACTTTTCAACCCTATATTTTTACTGTTTTGTGACTGTGACCCTTGGCCTAATACTCCAGATTTCGCTTCTGAAGACTGTGACTCTTGTTTAAACACTGAAGATGTCAAATCTTGAGGCTATTGTATTCCTGGGGATGACTTTAACGCCTTTGCTTCTTGTGACTGTGTCCCAGGGGTCAATTCAGGAGAGCTTCTGTCTTCTATATGGAACTTGGGTTTGAATGTCACTGATTTTACATTACTGATCATTGACCTTAAGGTTGGGTCACATGTTTTCATACTTCTAAATGGCAGCTCAGACTTATAACCAATAGTTTTGAACCCATGAGACAAGCATTCCTGGACTGACCCGGAAAGTTCTTTACCTTCTGTCTTGGGCCTTCTCATCAACTCCTCAGATATCTTCACATTCCTTTATTGTACTGAGGGTTTTAACTCTTTGGATATGATTCCTTGAGACCGTAACCCAAGATTCTGCATAGATATCTTCAAAGACAGATTCTGTATTTTCAAGCTGTGGTCCATGGTACAATGGCATAGTTTCCACACACTGAGACTGTGATTCTGAAGATGATACAAAGTTTCCCCCTTTTTGTAGCTCTGGTCCTGGTGACAACTGGAGGGTCTTCACACACTGTTCTTGTGGCCTGAGGTTAAAAATCCCCAGATTTTTCCCTTGAAATTTTGGCCCTTGAGTCATTTCCAATGGTTTCCCATCTCTCAATTTTATGGAGGGTTTCTGGTCTGTCCATTTGACACCTTGAGATGGTGACCCACTATTGGATCCCCAAAACTTCACACCGTGGAATGCCTGTCGAGGTAGCCACTGAACAGATCTTACACTTTCAGCCTGTGGCTCTTTGTTTAGCTCCTTGTTTGTGATGCATTGAGGTTGTGGCTCTGAAGTCAAGTTCAAAGTTTTTGGTTCCTGCAACCCTATTGCTAATGGAGAGGTCTTTACTCCCTGTAATTGTGGCTCAAGATGAAATGCCACAGATTTTTCTCCTTGAATTTTTGACCTGGCAGTCAGTTCAGATAATCTCACAACTCTCCAAAGCATAGGCGACTTTAGTTCTGTAGGTCTGGCATCTTGAGACTGTGACCTTGAGTTTAACCCTATACCTTTCTCACTTTGAAACTCAGATATTGGTATCCATTGAATAGATTTTGTGCTTCCAGTTTGGGCTTCTGTATTCAGTGCTTCAGTTTCCATACCTTGGTGCATCTGGGACCCTGGAGTCAATTGGCAAAATTTCATAGTTGGCACCTGTAGTTCATGTTGGAACTCTTCAGCTTTTACACTTTGAACAACTGGCTCAGGAGCCAATTCAAATGAGGTTGTATCTTTGAATAGTAACTGAGAGTTGATCTCTATGGGTTTCATATCTGCAGGTTTGGGTTCTTGATCTAATTCCATGGGCAATGTATTTTCTGATTCAAGCTTTTTTTTTTTTTTTTTTTTTGGTCAAAAATCCCACCTTTCCACTCTAGTGACTTTACAGTTATCTGGTCACCCTGTCTAGACTTAAGAGTTAAGTCCATGGGTGCCATCCCTTGAGACCCTTGTTGTGTTGAGGTAAAATCTACAAATATTACTCCTCGGATTCCTTGTGTTTTGACTACAGTTGGAGGTTTCAGACTTTGCTGTTTTCAACATGGGGAGATCACAGGTTTCTTATCTTGCATTTGTGGCTGTGAAGTCAGTTCCTTGGATTTTATACCTTGCAGTTGAGGCCCTTGAAACACCTCCATAGACTTTCCTTGAAACAACATCCTTGGTACAAAAGTCTCAGGACTCTCCCCTTGCTTCTTTGGTTCAAGTTTCAAGTCCATAGCATTTACATCTTGAACATGTGTACTATGGGCCAACCCCTTATTTTTCAAATCTTGAATTCTTGAACCTGGAATCAACTTCACAGACTTCATATCTCCTCTCAGGGAACCACTTGGGGATACCATAGTAGATTTTATCCACTTACTTACTTCTACAGTTAAGATCACAGATTTCCTACCTTCTATTTTTGGCTTTAAATGTAGTTAACTTTGGTTTTAAACCTTTCAAGCTGGAGCCTAGAGGCAGCTCAAGTTTCCTATCTCCTGCTTGCAGACCTGGGGTTGACAGCATAGATCTGACATGCTCCAGCTCTGACTTTTGACTTTATATTTGTAGATTTAATATCTCCCAAATGTGGCCCCAGTGTTAATTCCACAGATATGAGAGCTTCTTGCTTTGAGACTGTGTTCTCCTCCACAGGTTTTATATGTCCCAAAAGCTGTCCTTCAATCAATTCAGAAGATGCTATGCCTTGGATCTGTGGTCTTCTGATCAACTCAGAATGATCTACATTCGCTAAGTGTCTCCCAGGAGCCAACTTCATTGTTTCCACCATTGGTGCCTGTGGCTTAGCTCCCACTTTATAAGACATTTTGTCTTCAAAGCTTGGTACTTGATTCCCTGTGGCATATTTTACATCTTGAAACGAGGACTCTTGTACTATCAATTCTGGCTTTATCCCTTGCCTCTCTGGCTGTGTGGTCAACTCAAAAATTTTTACACATTCTAAGTGTGGCCCCAAGTTTAGCTCTGAAGTTTTCATCTTGCAGCCATGGCCCTGAGTTAAAACTTAGCTACCTTGTATTCTGTAGCCCTAGAGTCATCTTTGCTAATTTGGGATCCTGTATCCCTAACTCTGGAGTCATAGAACTTCCACTAACAAACATGGATCCTGAGATTTGCTCCCCAAATTTGACCCCTTGAAGTTTGGGTCTTGAAGCCAGCTCAGAAAATTTAATATCTTGTTTCTGAGGTCCTGTGTTGACCACCTCAGATATCACGTGTGGATGCTGTAGTTCAGAGGCTTGTGTTGCAGATTTCATGCTGTGAAACTCTGATCCTTGTGCAGGCAGAGCAAGCTTCCTATATTAGAACTTTGGCTCTTGGCTTAATGGCAAAAATGATTCTGGCATAAATCCCTGAGACGTCCTCTCTTGAAGTAGAAAACCTGGTATGAACTGTGTATATTTGAAACCTTGGTGCTTGGGTTTTGGGATCAAATCAGAAAATCTCAGATCTTGCAAACACGGTCCTAAATTTACTTCCGTAAATTTCACATGTTGTGGTTGTGGTTCTGGAACCTTTGGACCCAGAATAAAGCCATATGATCTGATTCTGGTATTGGGGAATATGATATTGCTTCATCAGATTTCACACTATAATGTGAACTTGCTGGATTTTCCCCTTGAAGAAGTTGCCCTTGATATAACTTTGGAAATCTGACACTTTGCAGTTGTGGCCCTGAAATTAATCCTGATTTGACAATTGGCTGCTCTTGGCCCAGATTCAAATCCACGGATTTCACATTTGGAATCTGCATCCCCTCAACTGACTCCTTTGGTGATAAACTCTGTGGCCTTGGCTCTGGTTTTGCCTTTTCAGGATCTAATAGATGACTCCAATAGATGACTGTTGTACTAAATCCACAGATATCTCACTTTGTAACTCTAGTTCTGGATCTACTTTCGTAGACTTTACATTGTGGAGATGTGGTCTTGGGACCACATGTATAATATGTGGTGTGGGTTCTGTAGTTAACTCTACAGGTTCTACAACTAGTACAGATGGCTCAGAGGTTAATTATTCAAATTTCAATTTTTCTGCCAATGACTCTGATTCCTCAATTTGCACTCTTGGTTCTAGATTCAACCCCTGAGATCCCATTTCTGAATTTGTTTCTACAATAGTCCCCTGTGTATCATCAACTTCAGGCAATGTCAATTCGGTGCTTTCTGTGTATTCATATAGACTTATTGTTGATGGGTTAGTAACTTCTGAACATGGTTCTAGCATCACATGAACAAAGTTCACATCCAGGGGCTGTGGTTCTAGGGCCATCACTTATGGGTTTATGGTGGGCACTTCTAATTCTGGTAGCAAATTCAGAATATCTTTAATTTCAGATTGTAATTCTGGGGTATCCTTTATCTCTTTTACAACCTAAGTCCTAGTTTCAAGAGTATCTTGGAGTGGTGGTAAGCTCATTTCCATAGAGTCTGAGGTTTGGCTCAGTGGTGCTGGAGTTATTAGTACTGATGATTGTGTCAACTCAGCAGATTCTTTCACCTGGTGACAAGGGTCAGAGGTCACCCTTGCTTCTAAGACTTGTTGCTGCTCAGTCAGCCCTTCAGGTTCTGGGAAAGAATAAATAACTGGGTTGAGGCTCACATCTGAAGATTTTACTGCATAAAGGTGTGTGGTCAACTCACCAACTTTCGTACTTTCCACCACAGTCTCAGGAATTAAACTCCTACAGTCTACCAATGTAATCTTCATATCTTCAAGCAGTGGTGGTACATGGGCTATCTTATCAGAGCTGGTGTTTCGTGAACATGGTTTTGGAGCCACGTTTGCATAGTGTTGGGGTCAATGCCACCATTTTTATATCTTCTTGTACCTCCTGTGGTAGGGCTGAATGAACACCTTCCATACCTTGAGACTGTGAACCAGGAATCAAATTTACTGATTCACTTTGCACCTGTGAATTTGTGGACAACCCAGCAGATTGTATGTTTTGGAGTTGTGGTTCAACTGTCAGTTGGCCAGACTTCACATCTTGAAGCTGAGACTCTGGGGCTGATGGGACAGGTTTCTCAGTTTGTAATTGTGGTATGGTGGTTAATTCCTCAGACTGTATGCTCTGCTGATGTTATTCTGAGGTCAAATCTGTAGATACCACCGTTGGGGTCAGCAGTCCATCTTTTTCTATTTCTTTGGATATGTCCACAGATTTCGTACCTTGCAATCTTGGATCTGGGACTAGGTTCTTAGAGTTTACATTCTGTAACTCTGAGGGTAAGTTCACTGACTCTATAACCTTAGGTTGTGGGGTTATGTTTTTCCCCAAAATACTCTGCTTCTTTAAGTTTCTGAGTAGCTGGCACTACTTAGGATTGATGTCGTTGGCTTATCTCTATAGGTACTGTCCCTTGATCTGGTGCCCCTGGGGCTGTTGTCAGAATTTCTGTTATTTGATGATGTGATGGTGTCATTTCTGTAGGATTCTTCTTTTGTGGCCAGTTATCAGAGGTCAACTCCATAGGTTCTGTCATTTTGTGACTTTGCCTTGGGCTCACCTCTGAACAGTCTAAGTCTTGGTGCCGTGGGGTGAACTCGGGTCCATGACCTGATGAGGCAGTTTTGGAGTCAATGATACATACTCTGTGCCTTGATGTGGTGTCATCCCTATAGAGTCTCTGACTTGAACCTTGGGCGCAGAAGGCAACTCTAGAGATTATATGGTTTGAGCCACTGACTGTGCAGTCAAACCAGCTTGTAGTGGTGTGATCACTCCCATGGGTGACTCCTGTACCATTGAGTTTACCTTTAGAGCATGTATGGATTTCTTAGATGGTTCTGGAATCATCCTTGATGAATCCAGGACTTTAGGTGGTGTCCATAGACGTTGAAGTGGGCTAGGAGTAAACCTGATCTGTTTTGTGATTTGATTCTGTGACCCTGAGTCCATGTTTAATGTTCCCACGACTTTATGCTGAGGCTGCGGAATCCTTTCCCTAGCTTTGAAGACTGTATGATGTGGCCCTGGACTCATCTTTGCTGGTTCTACAGCTTGATCCTTATACAATGTATCTACCCCTTCTGATTCCATGACTGGGTATTGTGGCTTTGGGGCTAGTCCTGCTGATTCTGACACATGAACATAATCCATTAATCAGCCCCCTAGAATCCAAGATGTGAAACAATGCTACAGGAGTTACTTTTGAAATATCTGTGATTTGATTTAGTCTTGAGTCCGTACTCTTTGATTCCTTCATTTGATGCTCAGGACTTGCTGCTTTTGTTGATTTAATTACTGGATTTGATGACTTAGGAGGTATACTCACTGTTTCAGCTTGGTAGGGTGGCTGTGAGAAGTTAGTCTTATCTTTTATTTTTCATACAGAGTCTGTTACCTCTGAATGTGAATCTGGGATCATTCCCATTGTATCTATAACCTGACGCAATGCCATCAGAGTGACCTTTATGCTGTCTGTGGTTGAACATGGCACCTTAAATGTCAGCTCCACATTAGTTCCTTGTGCCTTATATGACTGCATCCTTTCATCTGGAAGACCTGTGGCCCTCTGTTCTATATTCAGCTCTAACACAAGCTTTGGATTCGTTTTCTGTAAAGTGGTTTCTCCCCGAATTGCATTAACTTCTACATTTCTGGAAGATGGCATGTCCATTGATATAACTAAAGAATTGTATCTAATGATTTGGTGGTCATGTTCAGATTCTAACTGCTTGTTGGAGGTAAGTGGCTGTGACATTCTTGCTTCTGTCCTGTTTACTTCAGAATTCACCCCAATGTTCACATGGGGATGAATTGATGGAACATCTGAAGATCTGTTGGCACTTGGCTTAGTGCTCTGAGGGATGGGTGTAGGTATATGAGTCTTGGGGATCTCTTGTTCAGGAACTCCTTGTGCATCTGTTAGATGACTGAGTATTTCCCATGATTTCTTCACAGGCAGAAGTACCACTTGTTTCTGCAGAGTGGAGACCTTCTGAGACATATGTCATTCCAGCTCTCTTCTGACTAAAGGAGAGAGCTGGAGTGGAGCCCAGACAAAGGATCCCAGTCTATCATTCAAAGAAGAATTTGACCCATGATCTGATAGCAAAGGATTCTTTTCTTTCTCTTTTGTTTTCTCTTGTTTGCAAGGATCTAAAGATTACAAAATTTGGCTAATAAAAGAGCTTTGAGCTTGTAAGGGAGGAAGGACTGCAAAATTCTGGAAAAGATTTGACTTCTCAGTATCTTCCAGCTGAAAGGTAGGCAGTAGTGTGCTTTGGCTCCTGCACACGGGAAATTCCTTTTCCGGGGAATCAGGGGCACTATTGCTCTGGATTTGTCAAGTTGTTTTTTCAGAAAAGATTGGAAGATGAGACAAGATTGGGCTGTTGTTGGAGGATTCAGAGGATATACTGTAGTCAATAGAACGTTTTCCATTTTCACAGTAACAGTGGGATGGGACGACAATCTTCTGAGCCACAGTGTCAGAGATGGAGGAAGAAGACGTATCATGGGATTCTGGTAAATTCAGTTCCTTAAATGTTGAGCTGGAAAAAAAAAGAGAATTGGTTTTGTTTGTTTGTTTGTTTTCTTTGGAATCAGTAGTGGGAAAATTAGGACAAAAAAAAAAAAAAAAAAAGAAGTGGTCATTTCAAGTCCAAAATATTTTTGGTCTAAGAGGGTGAGGGTGGAAAGGGGGTTGCATTCACAAGCACCAGTTATTTCTGTAAAGAATTCCTCTACCAGAAGCAAGGGAGATAAATCAGTAAAGTGCATGCCATACAAATAAACAAGCTGTGCCCCATCCCCAGAGCACACACGATAATAAAAGTACATGGTGCCAGTGTCGGAGACGCAGAGACAAGCACATCCTTGGGGCTCACTGGCCAGTCAAGGCTAACTAGAGAGTCTGACTGAGAGACTTTATTTCAAAAAGGTGAGCAGATCCAAGGAATGATACCTAAGTTTTACACACACACACACACACACACACACACACACACACACACTCCCATTAAACTTGCCATTAAGCTGGATGACTTGAGTTCAGTTTAGTCCCTAAGATCTGCATGTTAGGAAAGAACTGATACCCGTGGCTTGCCCTTTAACCTCCACATACTTATGGCACACATATGCACACATGCACCAAAAAAAAAGAAAGAAATAAAGAAGGAAGGAAAGAAAGAAAGGAAGGAAGGAAGAGAAAAGAAAAGAAAAGAAAAGAAAAGAAAAAATAGATAAGTGTATTTTTAATTTAAAAAAACCAACCTCACTGCTTTGGGGGTTAGAAAGATGGGTGAGTAGTTAAAAGCAGTGACTGCTCTTCCAGAAGATACAGGTTTGTAGGAGGAGCTAAGGTGGGAGGAGGAAGGAGAGAAAGAGGAGAAGAAAGAAGAGGAGCTAGAAGAGGGAGAGGAGATGAGAGAGAGGAACATGGAGGCGGATGTTCACATGTCTCCTGCAGTCAAAGGTAGTTGGTATATCTAGGTTGGGTATTGGGTTACACCTCTGATTGAGTAGGCATCTTGTTATTGATCATTACCAAATATATAAGCCTCTGGATAATCTAAGCATTTAGAATCTCATTCGTACCAAGCCCTCATAGTTGGCAGGATGGTCTGGGCAATGCCCAACCTTCCGTAGACAGCGTGGGAGATCTGCCAATCTCCCACGATGGCATCTCATGGGTGGCAGGGCTGGTGTTTCTGGCTGGCTGTTTCTAGCTACATCGCGCAAGTGGCTTCTGGCCACAGAACATAAAGGCTAAGCTAGGCAGAATCGCTGCAGCTTAGACAGCTGGCTTGAGCGGCAGCCGTTTTAAATAAATAATTATTACTTCAACACAGGTTTGACTCTCAGCACCCACACGGTAGTTCACAAACATCAGGAACTCCAATACCAGAGGATTGCATACCCTCTTCTGGCCTCTGTGGGCACCAGGCATGCATGTGGTGCACAGACATACATGCATGCAAAATACTTATACACATAAAATACAAATAAATCTCAAAAAATAGTTCTTTGTGACTCAAATTTTTTCTTTTCCCTCCCTCCTTTACTCTTCTTCCTTCCTTCCTTTCTTTTATTTTAAATATTTTTCTACCCCCAACCCAGAAACTCTTTTCCTGACTTTGCATTTTCAAGATGTTGGAAGATCCATTGAAAGCTCTTGTCTATTGACCATAATATATAGCCCTGGTTCCAGCCCATAGGAAGTCCTGAAATACTGGACACAGCAGTGTAGGAACTGAAGTGATAGCAAAGTAACCAGAAAGCTAACCATAAGAATAGAAAGTTAATGGGCTGGAGAGATGGCTCAGCCGTTAAAGGCTAGGCTCACAACCAAAAATATAAGAATAGAAAGTTAATTTAGGAACGAGACAATTGCTATCATAGTAAATGAAGTAAAAGTACCAGGTATTTTATACTTCTAGCACTTACAAATAAGGTGATGTCTTAGTTAGGGTTTTTATTGTTGTGGTGAAACACCATGACCATAAAATGCTTGGGGTTAAAGAGTTTGTTTCATCTTTCAATTTTTAATTCCATACTCCATTGCTGGGGGAAGTCAGGGTAGGAACTAAGGGCAGGTATCATGAGGCTGGAGCTGACGCAGAGGCTCTGCTTCCTGGCTTGCTTTCATATCTTTCTCACCCTGCCTTCTTATATCACCTATGACCACCAGCATGTGGTGACACCACCCACAGTGAGCTGGGCATTCCTACATCAATCATCAGTTAAGGCACTGCACCACAGGCTTGCCCACAGGGCAATCTGGAAGGAGTAACCTTCCAAAATGATGCCAGCTTGTATCAAGTTGACGTGAAACAGTCAGTAGGACAGTCTGAAGACAGACTCTTACCTTGTCAGATCAGTTTCTAAGAAGTTATTCCTGGAGTCTTCCAATTGTGAAACTGGTAATAGGAGTAAAGAAACTATTTAGCATAGTAACTGCTGATATCATCTATCAGAACCCCCTTCACTTAACAGTCATGCCTGTCATGAAGCTAATTAATGGCATGGCACAGCTATCACACAAAAGTCCATACTCTCTGTTGTCTTCATCATGGACCAGAAGTGCCCCCATTAGAAGCATGGGGATGGGAACGTAGCAGTGGGAGACACAGAGACCCTGATACATCTTTTTCTTTAAAGATGTCTACCCCAAATCCATAGTAGAAGAATAAAGGTAACATACCTCCCTTGTCAAACTCTTGGTAGTTATTCTTTGTCCATTCTCCTGACCCACCAAGTTTCTTTCCCATACTTTGGGCTTTCCGAGAAAACATACAGGACACAGAAGCATGGGGAAAGAGACCATGGAGGAGTTATGGGGCTGTTTGCATGACTTTGGAAGTGAAGATGTTAGAAAGATGGCTCTACTCTAGTCACACCCTCTTTTTCAACTTTCTTCCACATGCTGTCAAAGACTAGAGTCTTAAAACAGAAACACAGCTGATCTGACATTAGCCTTGAGCTAACAATAAGAGATAGAGTCATTCTGACCTGTGAGCTTCTTGATCTGTTCAAGAATATGTTGCGTTGAAGCCTAGAGAAACACATACAAAAAAAGAAACAAGAAAGTTAGATTCATGTTATAGATTGGAGATTTTACTGACAGTACATCTCATCTTACCCATGGGATATTGATATGTTTTAAATCAGGTATTAACTCGGCTGTCTTCTACAATCATATCATTAGTTACTAATTTACTTGTGAATAATTTATTAAATATAATAAGGAAGAAGTGAGATGGCTCTGTAGGCAAAGGTGCTTGACACCAAGACTGAGGACCTGGGTTCCATCTCTGGAGCTCACCTAGTAAAAGGAGTGAAGCAGTTTTCACAAGTTCTCCCATTTACCTCCACATGCACACTATGGCATTTGTGCATGCATGCACACACTCATACATGTTATTAAAGTGTTTTTTAAATCTAAGTTCTAGATTATTATATGGCATACTGAGACTAAAGATAAATATGAACCCTGTACTCTAGAGACATGCATTAGTAAGGACACCAGCCACCTAAACAGATAAGATACCATGTGGGAACCAGCAAAACAGCTCAGTGGGTAAAGGTGACTGTTACCAAGCCTTGGCAACCTATATTTAACTCCTATGACCTTCAAGGGTAAATAGTAAGAACTGACTCTTGCAGGTTGTTTTCTACTTCTCTATGTCCCATGACATGTGCACACCTGTACACACACACATACACACACACACACACAATTTTTTAATGTGGTAAATGTAATAGAAATGCATCAGTGAATGCAGAAGACCTTGATTAATTTTCTTAAACAGAATGGAAGAATTACTCCATAAATTTCCATTTGTGCTAGAGCTCACAGAGTCAGCTGATTTCTGGGCAAAAAAAGAACATTATAAGCAAGTAAGACATCACTGAAATGGCATATTATAATTTTTGTGATGGGGCATTCACCATAGAAGACTGGATAGACATGGCTTTGAGCCAACAGAAAGTCGTTATTAGCCACTCAGCAACTACAATGAATGTTCGGGATCCCAGTGTAGCCCCAAGCCTTCTTCAGGGTGACCTTTTAAGCACAAAACCCACGTTCTGGATTGACATAATTCAGTTAACAGGAACAATTAGCCAGAAACAGAAACCAAAAAGTGAGGCTAGTACATTTTGAGACTCCAAGAACTATGGACATTGATGGATTAGGCCTTTGTTTTAGTTTTGGCAGGTGGTACTGTCTAGGTGCTGAGTTTTACAACCTGAATGACACTTGCATCATGGAGTGAGTTGTGCTAAGGTCTGGAGCCCTGCTAAAATTTTCAGGAGCACTTTTGCTGAGCTGTGGGAGATGGGGCTAAGAAGGTGAAAGCCAGGGAATGCTTGGTGTTAGGAGTTCAATTCTATCCTCTAAGGTCTTCCTAGAAAGTCGTAAACTCTTGGGATTTTGCAGCAATGCCCTCAGAGTCAGTTTAAGGATAAATGATATTTGTCACCATTAAAATAAAACAAATAGGTACTGAGTACTCTTCCTTTTGCATCAGGGCATCAATATCTAAAGAGCCTGATGACAATTTTGGAGCATTTGGTAAGTCCATGGTTTAGTGACCCAGTTTACCACAGAGCTAAATACATTCTAGTGGTAGTTTTGATAGTTTTAACTTATTTTATGCTTGCTTAATCATGCATTATTTAATAATATATGTTCATGATGGAACCATTAAGTAAAGATACAAAGCAAAAGAAAACTGGGTTGAAATCTCAGTTAATACTGTCTACCAATGATCCTTCTGCATACGTATCTCCACATGATCTACAAATATCACAGACCTAAGTAATCTGAAAACACCTGCACAGTGAAATACCTACAGATACTGGATAAAACACGGTATGTTTTTTAAAATGTAGAGTTTATCCTCTGTGAAAAGTAAGGTTACAATAAAAGCTAAGTTGAACACTTTTCAAAATGGAGCCCCAGAAGCTACTGATGGAGCCTCTTCTCTTCCAATGTTGCTGCTTAGGGAGCTTGGTCACCTCCACCCTGTACTGTGGGTGTGTGAGACAAACACATGGACAGGCCAGATGACTAGAGACTTGGGACACATATCCATAGGTATTCGGCTCCTGTTTTTTTGTAAGATTTATTTATTTATTTTATGTATATGAGTACACTGTAGCTGTTGTGGGATGTGGAACAGTTGGAGAATAAATGGGAGGGGTATAAAGTCTGGATTGTAAAAAAAAAAAAAATTAAACAATGAATTAAAAACCAAAAAAAAGATAAAATTATTTTAAAAGGAGAGAAAAACAGAAAAAAGATTTATTTACTTATTTTATGAATATGAGTACACTGTACCTATCTTCAGATACACCAGAAAATGGCATCAGATCTCATTATAGATGGTTTTAAGTCATCATATGGTTACTGGGAATTAAAACTCAGGACCTCTGGAAGAACAGTCAGTGCTCTTAACCTCTGAGCCACCTCTCTAGCCCTTCAGCTCTGGTTTTATGGACATTTTATTAGGTATATAGATTCTTTTCTTTTGTCTTCTATTGGTCACATGGACCATGTTCCCCAGCACTGCACAACCAGAACTGTTTGCCCATACAAATCTCCACTTTCCCCTGCTTTCTTTAGAACATGGATTCAAGGCTCCTGAACCTATGTTTCTGAGTTGTTACGTATAGGATCTCAAGAAGTTCTTGTAATTTACAGGTTCTGGTTGAATTGAGAGAGAGAGAGAGAGAGGAGGAGAGAGAGAGAGAGAGAGAGAGAGAGAGAGAGAGACTCCCTACAAGAAAAACACTGAAAAGCAACAGTGAAAAACTCAGAGGCTACTTTGAAACTCACTTCACTGTCAGACTGTTTAAAAAATGGGTTGGTAGAACAGTGTGGGCTACAAAGAAATGTCCCATAAAAGGACCTCATTTAAAAAAATCAAGATTCTTAGGGTGCCACAATGCTCAGAGGACACATTGATGCTGTGAGGAGATGCAGATACAGAGATAAAATTGGTCATTTTTATACTCAACATCAGAGTCAAGGAGAGCAGTCACTCCTGATGCTGGGGATAAATACAGTTCCAAAGACCACATGTGCCACAGGAGAGTCCTTCTGCATCAGTGGTTCTGAACCTGTGGGTCATGACTCTTTGGGGGGTTGAAGGACCATTTTACAGGGGTCACCAAAGACCATCAGGAAACAGTTTATTTATATTATGATTCATAACAGTAGAAAAATTACAGTTATTAAGTAGCAATGAATCTAATAATTTATGGTTGGGGTCACCACAGGTGTAAGAAACTGTATTAAAGGTCACAGCACTAGGGAAGGGTGAGAATACTGTTCTTCATGAATCCAATGTGTGTTGTATGCTCAGTATGTACCACAGATTCTACAGGTTTATCTTTAATGTCTCTAAAACTGCAACCTTATAATCAAGATTGTCCTAACAGAGTATCTGCCAGTGACAGCCCTTCACCAATATACTGATGCAAACTCGTGCTTCAGATCTATGAATTTTGAGTCCAAATAGCCACATAAATTTCTCATCCTTATTTTAAATATATTCTTTTAAGTTTTCATTTTTATTTTTATTTTATATGCATGGATGTTTTGCTTGCATGTATGCCTGTATGAAGAAGTCGAATTTCTTGAACTGAAGTTTACAGACATTGTGAGCGTCGTGTCAGTGCTGGGAATTGAAAACTCAGGTCCTTTAAAAGAGCAGCCAGTACTCTTACCTCTGAGCCATCTCGTCAGTTCCAATTTCTCATTCCTTGCCTTTAAGAGCTCTCTTTGTCTTGGCTTCTTTAAATTCAGTCATAATTTACTATATTATACATATTTCCCTACAGTGCTCTGCTTCTCCCAAATAGACGTTCTTTTAGGTCTCTCTCTCTCTCTCTCTCGCTCTCTCTCT